>NC_058130.1:523665536-523665855 GCF_016433145.1 Gracilinanus agilis
TTGGAAAGTGAGGCTCAGAAATCAAATGAACTGATAAGCAAATTGAACACCAGAAATGACAAGATTGAAAAGGAATACCAAAAGATTATAGCCGAAAACCAAAAAATTATAGCCGATAACCAGTCCCTAAAGGCTAGAGTCGAGCAATTAGAAACCAATGATCTCTCAAGACAACAAGAACAAATAAAACAAAGTCAAAAGACTGAAAAAATAGAAGGAAATATGAAATATCTCAATGAGAGAGTGACAGACCAAGAAAACCGGTCTAGAAGAGACAATTTGAGAATAATTGGTCTTCCAGAAAACCCAGAAATTAATA
>NC_058130.1:523670850-523827128 GCF_016433145.1 Gracilinanus agilis
CCTTCAATTGGGGAATGGCTGAACAAACTGTGGTATATGCGGGTGATGGAATACTATTGTGCTAAAAGGAATAATAAACTGGAGAAGTTCCAGGCGAACTGGAGAGACCTCCGGGAACTGATGCAGAGCGAAAGGAGCAGAGCCAGAAGAACTCTATACACAGAGACTGACATTCTGTGGTAAAATCGAATGTAATGGACCTCTGAACCAGCAGCAATGCAATGACCCAGGACAATTCTGAGGGATTTATGGTAAAGATGCTACCCACATTCAGAGGAGGGACTGCAGGAGAGGAAACATATAGGAAAAACAACTGCATGAACGCATGGGTCGGGGTGGACATGATTGAGGGTGTAGACTCGAAACTACCACACCAATGCAACTACCAACAATTTGGAAATTGGTCTTGATCAAGGACACATGACAAAACTAGTGGAAATGCGCATGGGTAGGGGGGGTGCGGGGGGGGGGTTGAAGGGGAAAGGAGGAGCATGAATCATGTAACCATGTTAAAAATGAATATTAATAAATGTAAAAAAAAAAAAAAAAAAAAAACTTTTCCTCTTTCTAAAAATCCTAATAAAAAACATCTTCATTAGTCGGAGATTATTCTCATGAAAAATGTTAAATTAAATGGAAAGGTATCATATTTTGTAATAATATGGTATGAGAGTTTACATACACACTTTGATATCTTACCCTCTTTTAGATACCTTGAGAAACAATTCCTTCATGTCTTCAAAATCATTTTGCCTCTAACACAGACACTTTGCCTATCTAGATTGTAAGGAATTAAAATTAAGGGCTTGACTAAATATATGAGGATTTTAAGATAATACTGTGGTTGCCCATTTTAAAATATTATAGCTCAAGTCAAATTGACTTTTAATAGTTTTATTTACAAACAAGTGGAAAGAGTGAAAGAGAAATGTAAAAGAAGGTAGAGTAAGTAGTCTAGCCTATCAACCTAAATGTTGCTCCAGTCCCGGGCTCAACCTACACAGGACTCATTAACCCCTCAGCTGGAAGTCTCAGTGGTAAATTAAGCAAGGGTTCAACCCACATGGCTTCCTCCAAGAAGGGGAGTCCTCTCTGTAGCTAATCTCTCCAGAAGCCAGGAAAAGAGGGTCAGCTTTTCACTCACCCAAGCCAAAGCTCCAAAGGGAGAAGATCCAGGAGCAGCCTTACCAGAAGCAGTCCAAGAGCCAGAGTCCCAGGTTGAAGTCCCAAGTTGTAACTCCAAGCCCCAGATTCAGGCTGAAGGCCTCTCAGACAGGAAGTTCAGGACCCTTTATAGTCCTTTTTCATGTCACTTCCTGTCCCTTCCTCCACTCTATGGGAGCCAATTGCAGTCTTTAAATTTGCTTAGTACTGCCCAGGGGATGGTCAGTGATCTTCGGGTTTTCACCCACTTTTAGCAAGTGGCTTGCAACCCTCCCCTACTTAGTTTTAAGGAATGTTTTCAGTTTTTGTGGATTAATTTAAAAATAAGTAAGGGGAGAGAATCAGAGAATTATATCTATATATAATATATTACATATATTATATCTTCATAAGATATATATATCTTCACAAGATATAGATATAGATATAGATTTGTTCTAGCCTAGCTGTTTATTTCATCTTTTGTTTATACTCATTTCCACCTCTTTATCAAAGCATATTCAGGAATGTAACATTAGAGTACAAAAGAGGTGATATTTTTGTCCTTGGTGTTGAAAACAGCTTATTATAAAATATTTTGTCTATTTGTTGTCCTTCTAGTTACATCTTTAAAGGCCTTTGGGATCATTGTCCTAGACTGAGTCTCTTGCCAAACTTTCTTTAACCTTGTTTTTCCTTCCCATCTGGTTTAGACACAATATTGCTCATAATTTTCCATTATATTCCTCTATCAGATTTTATAAATAAGTTTATATTCTGAATTAATGTTTCCCTTTGCTTCTAAGCACTTTTGTTTGGCAAATGAGTTAAGTGTTTGCTAACTAAAGTGTCCTTTAGTCTATGTTGTTCTCCACTATGGCAAATGAGTAATTTATCTACATTGATCAAACTTCTTTAGGAAATTATTCTTGCCAATGTTAATATCCTCTCTTAGACTTCAATAACTTATTTAAATCAATCAAGTAGGAATTGTTCTAATGGCATGACAAATCTGCTTACTTTTATTCTAGCTTTATATAAATGTTCACCTTCACTCCAAGTCAGTGTTATGAATGTATACAACAGTTGATTCAGAAATGACTCTAATGTCAGCAATGAGTCATTTCCTCTGTCAAAATATAATCAATTTAGCTTTTTATAATGTTAATCAGTACTTACTACATCCAGTGTCTTCTAGTTCTTTTCTTTTCTTGAATGAATGAATGAAAAAGGATTAAATGCTTACTTTGCAAAGAATTGTAAGTTCTAGGAATTCAAATAGAAAAAGAAAGACAATTCTCACTGTTAAATAATTCAAATTCTAATAGGAGGAAACACCAAATAGAGGAGAATTCAGTTACAGAGCAGATAGAAAAAACCCAATGGTATTTAGAGTGCAGCAGCAACACAGGTAATAAAACATCTTTAATGACATTTCCATCAATAAAAATCATATGTTTCTCATTTTGAACCATCTGATAGTGCTAAAGACTTTTGATGGTGAGAAATTTCTTCTCTGGGTCTCCAATAACTGTGAGACTATTATGAAATCATACTTGCAGATGCCGTTTCCAGGTTGAGACTCCACAAAGTTTGCTCCTCTGGATGATAACTACAGGATGGGTTGCAGGCAAAGCTAGTGAGCTGGGAACACTGATTTTTTTTTAAACTCTTAACTTCTGTGTATTGACTTATAGGTGGAAGAGTGGTAAGGCAATGGGGGTCAAGTGACTTGCCCAGGGTCACACAGCTGGGAAGTGTCTGAGGCCGGATTTGAACCTAGGACCTCCCGTCTCTAGGCCTGGCTCTCAATCCACTGAGCTACCCAGCTGCCCCCGGGAACACTGATTTTTTAACCTGAGCTCCATGGGCTTAATCTACCTAATCATGGCAGTTAGTCTGTAGTTGTTGCTGATAGTGCTTGGGATGACCGAACTTTCCCCTGTGGGATAGGGAACTCTGTTTGTCCTGGGCTGCTGCTGTAGGGTCTGAGGAGAGGTGGTTTCCACATTAATCTTTCCTGGAACATACCACCATCTATCTGTCTCTCAGAATATCTTGTTGCTTAATTTAGGTTGGTTTGTTTACCAATCTATGACAGCTGATCAGGAATTAGTATTAGTGTTACCACAGATGAAGAAACTGACTCAAAAAAGGTGTTCTCATTGACAATGGTTTTGAGGGCTAAACCTGAAATTGGACTCTATGGGGCACTGCTATTCCTGCGGCTCTTGGGCTTACCTGTTCATGAGTGACAGTAAGCAGTCTGAATGAATGGAAGCAGGAGTGACAAAATCTCCACCCACAAGGGTTGCTCCCCTAGACAATGTCTTTGGGACCCAGTCTGGACAAAAAGCCAGTGGTCTGAAGAATGTTACTATTCCTGGTGCTCTTGGGTTTCCCTGTTCACAGGGAAAGTTTCTGAATCAACTCTAACAACACTGTGACAGTTAATCAAAAGTTGATACTCAAAGAAAGAACTATGAGTATAAGCATGAGAAATCTATGTAATCCAGAAGTAATGGCTTTTCTTATTCTTTACTATTGAAACAACTTCTTGCCATCTTCATCTACTATCATCTTTGTATTGAAGTTCCCAAGTATACCCACAGTATAGATTTAATTTGAAGGTTATCATAATGGTCTTTATATGATTTCTCTACCTTTTCTTCCCCTTAACAAATACTGGGGCATAAACTGATTATTTTTTGCAAAAATTAAGATGAACACTATAATACAAGATGATCAAGTGCTCCATATAATGATGGTTTTTATTATCTTTGGATAGATGATAAATTAACTTCTTTATTTGTTTCTCCAAAAAGAACCTGCAATCTCTTCTTCCTTTTAGATACAACTTTCTTCTTTCCCGATTTGTTTATATGAGAACCAAGATTCATACAATTCAGTTCCTCCAGAAGCATATTAATGGACAAAGGTCTCATATTTTGGCTAATAGCATATCAGTTAATGATAATAAATGGCCTAAAAAGTGTCATTCTTAGTACCCTCTGACCTTAACACTCTGCCACTGTCACTGTATTCAGAAGAGGATTTCAAAGAATTGGGGGACATTTTTATGCTTTCTTTTTCAAGGGCTTCTTGATCATTACATGTCACCAAATGGCCAGTCAGTAACTAGAAATGAGCCTCTTCCACTTAACTAGGCTGGCACTTGGAAATCAGACCCAATCTAATACTAGGATATTGCCTGAAATATGTCTACCATGGTAAAATCTGACAAAGCTCATATTGGTCTTCAAGAATCCAGGGTCATCTCCATGACACAATGAAGAATTAAAATAGTACTTTGTGGACAACTTTGTATTCACTCAATTGGAGAATAACTATAAAAGTTATGATATCTGATTGTGATGGAATATAATCAAGCTATAAGAAATGACAAGGAGCATTTTAGAAAAACCTCAAAAGACTTATAGAACAGATGCAGAGTGAAGTATGCTGAACAAGGAGTACATTGTATACAGTAATAGCAACACTGTAATGACAATTGACTGTGAAAGACTTCATTACTCTGACTAATACAATGATCAAAGACAATTCCAAAGGATTCATGATGAAAAATGTAATCCACCTCCAGAGAGAGAACTAATCAACTCAAAGTGCAAATTGAAGTATAATTTTTAACTTTATTTTTCTCACATCTTACATAATTTCTGATGTATAGTTGATACACTGCTTGACTCCTCAGTGGGTAAGAGAGAAGCTGGAAAGAGGGAAACGATTTGGAACTCAAAAAACAATTTCTTAAGAATGTTTAAAATAAATAATAATTTAAACAAATTGAATTCTACTAAGACTTCTGGAACACCCTGTATATTATTATGACTAACTTTTAAATAACTTCATATATATCAATGTTGTTATACCTTTCTGGGAGCCTATAATCATTTTTATACATGTATAAGAGCTGGGCAGCAAGGTGGCACAGTGGATGGAGTGCTGAGCCTGGAGTCAGGTCGACTCATCTTCCTGTTTTCAGAGCTAGCCTAAGACACTATTAAGACACTGTCCCTGGACAAGTCACTTAACTCTATTTGCCTCAGTTTTCTCATCTATAAAATGAGCTGGAGAAGGAAATGGCAAACCACTCTAGTATCTTTGTCAAAAAAACCCTAAATGGGGTCACGAAGGATCAGACATGACTGAAATGACTGAACAGCAACCTAAAAGGAGATGCCTTCTGTTAAGAGAGTTTTTTAAGATCTCAATTGGCTCTATCAAATCACCTGCTTTTTTAAAGTAGTTTACAAATGATAAACAACAGACAATAATCATAGTGGAATCTTAATAGAGAATATTGCTTGGAAATGATAATAGTTTCATAATAGATATCCTCAATGTATACACATACAGAGAGAGAGAGAGAGAGAGAGAGAGAGAGAGAGAGAGAGAGAGAGAGATTAGTCTCATGAAAATTTTGAAGACATGAAGAAACCAGTGGAAATGTGTGTCAGCTGTGGGGGAGGGGGAATGGAGGGGAGAGTAAGAACATGAATCATGTAACCATGGAAAAAATTTTTCTGCAAAATAAAATTTTAAAAAGAAAAAGAAAAAAAGAAAACTTTGAAGAAATGGGAAACATAGTTACTGGTATCTCCATTATCTGCTTTAATGATGATAAAGTCAAAAATTGTTTTTCTATTTTTTTTATCCTCTCCTTCAAATACCATGGGAATCAATCCCTTAAAGCACTCAAGATCATGTTACCTCCATCAAGGATCTCCTAATTAAATATTTGCTCTAGTCTAGTTTCTTTTTCCAATTTTTTTCCCTACCATCTTGATTCTAACAGCTCATCTGAGACTGTGATGTTAGGGTCCAAATGTCGTAGGTCCACTGTCATTGAATGTGAAAAAATAATGGTTATAAAATATAGTTACAGATATTCCTTGAAAGTAATATATCTAAGATAACCTTGTTTGACAACCTCTAATTATCCATTTCAAATGAGACATAAAGCAGACATATTTGTGCTTGTCAAAGGTGTTTGCCACTATCAAGGGGGATTTTCAGCATAGTTCAATTTGAAGAAGTCTTCCTTCTAAATAGTGAAGTTCTTCAGAGGGTCCTCTTTGGTTTTATCATACCCTGGAAAATCAGAAAGTCTCCTAAATGAAACCAAGTTACTCAAAAACACTGGACTATCTATCCACATAGGAAAAACCTAATGAATGAAGCATGCCTATCTTCTTAATATGATATGCAGTTTGATGAACAGTACATAGCAAATCTGTCTTGAACATGGATAATGAATTAACCCCAAAAATTAGCTGGAGGAGGAAGTTTTGCCTTTGGGAAATGAGTGTCTTTTAATGACTGTCCTTTAAAAATAAATTTATCCTTTTCTATTCTCCACATAATGTTTGGTTTATGAATACCCTAGAATACTACCAATTTCTAATAAATTACCTCTGCTTCTGATGAATTATAGTTGTGATCTGAAGCTCTTTCAAATGGAAACAGAGATGCACATAGTGTGTGTGAATAGGCCATATTGCATTACAAATGAAGAATCGCAAGGAAGCAACATAAACATGTCATCAGAGAAATGTACTCCCCAAACCCCCAAAAAGAAGATGGGACCAACAGATGACCAGTGAACAGCTTATGTGTTCCATTAGCTTCTACACATTGTGAAGAGACCTAGAGGAAGATACATAGCATGTTGAGTGGATAAGTGGATTATCCACAGAAGATTTATGGAGGGCAAGAATAAGAGTGCTACAGGATGGGCAAGCATGGATAGAAATCACATCAATAATTTCACATTAAAAACTCACATCAGGGGGGCAGCTGGGTAGCTCAGTGGATTGAGAGTCAGGCCTAGAGACAGGAGGTCCTAGGTTCAAATCCAGCCTCAGACACTTCCCAGCTGTGTGACCCTGGGCAAGTCACTTGACCCCCATTGCCCACCCTTACCATTCTTCCACCTATGAGACAATACACAGAAGTTAAGTGTTTAAAAATGTAAAAAAAAAAAAAAAAAAAAAACTCACATCAGGTGGAGCCACTATGGTGGAGTAGAAGTAAGGAAAGCTCAAACTACTATGAGAATCCTCTCCAACCAATCTTAAAAATAACACCTCAAAAACAAATACTGGAATGAAAGAACCAACAAAGGGATAGAGTGAAACAACTTTCATGCAGAGAATAATGTGGAGAATAGGCAAAGAGAGTCTGCTTCATTAGAGTGAGAGGGAAGCACAATGCACAGGAGGCTACACTAAGAAGCACCAGCACAAGCCAACAGTAAGCCCACCCACCCCAAATCTACTGTTCCAGGTTCTGAGCCTGGGCCCAAGGCAACATCCAGACCCTGAGACCCTGCTCAAACCAACAGTAGTGCAACTCCATACACACCATATAATGTTCCAAGCCCCAGCCCAAACCTGCAGTAAGGTCCGAAATCCCAGTGCACCTGATCTACATAAGCCCTGAGTGAGGCTGGGAGTCCCAGCCCAAGCTGGTAATGAAGACTTGAACTCCAGTAGGAGGTAGTTTGCCCTATACAACTGGTCTGTGTAAGCCTAGACCAGTGATGACAAACCTACAGCACGTGTGCCAGAGATGGCACACAGAGCACTCTCTGTGGGCATGTAGGCCACTGTTTCCTCACTCCCCCCAGAGTTGGTTATTAGGCAGAGGGACTCTAGCAGAGCTGTTCCCTTCGTCCTCTCTGCTGTGCCTGAAGACATTTTTTCATATCACCTGCACCTCTGCTTAGCAGCCCAATGGAAATACACAGGGGGTAAGATAGGTGGCTCACAGGTGGCAGAGTCAAAGGGGAGTAGAATACTTGAACCACTCCCCTCCCCCTCTTCACCTGCACTAAGGACATTTTTTTAATATCATCTACCCCTCTGCCCAGCAGCCCAATGGGAGTGCTTTCTCCCTTCCCTGTGTGGGATAAGGAGGGTAGGACATGACACAGGGTCTCTAAAAGGTTCACCATCAATGGCCTAGGCCTAGGCCCAGAGTTAGCCCCTATCAAAACTCAAGGCTAAGCTACACTCCCCAGGGCAAAGCAGTCCACAGTACCTGATGTGATCAAGCCAGGAATGAGACCAAAAGGACCTTCCCAAGCCTGAGGCTAGAGTTAGAGCCCAGTACAGGTTAGCTCACAGTGTTCTGAGTTCTGCATGCCTTCAGCAGTCTCAGGTGATGATTAAATCAGTAGGAGGAAGTAGTGTTCAGAGTTTCCAGATCCAAGAAGCACCTAGGAAGAACTAAAATAAAAATAGAGCTAAGGGTAGCATCAAGGAAAACTGAAGTTTAAGAGTGCCCTCTATACCCTGAGAACAGTTTTAAGATAAAAGTGAAAGTCAAGAAAAAGTCAGGGAAATGAGCAAACATAGGAAAAAACCAACAACAACACCTAAACATAGAAAAATGTTATGGAGCCAAAGAATAGCAAGGCACAGTCACAGAATGGCACAGTGAAAGCAAAGCAAACATGCAAAGTTTCAAAGAAAAATGTGAATTGATCTCTAGCTCCTGAGGAACTCAAAAAGGATTTCCAAAATCAATTAAGAGAGGCAGAGGAAAAAATGGGAATAAGAAATGAAAACAATTCAAGAAGAAAATAATAGCAGAATTGGCCAAATGCTAATGGAGTTTCAAAAGCTCAAGGAAGAAAATTATTCCTTAAAAATTAGAACTGGACAATTAAACATAAAGGATTTTATGAAACATCAAAAACAATAAAACAAAATCAAAAGAATGAAAAAAACACACAGGAAAACATGCAATATCTCATTGAAAAAACAATTAACCTCGAAAATAGATCCAGAAGAAACCATTTAAGAATTATTGAACTATCTAAAAAACACAATACAAGAAATTATCAAAAAAAATGCCCTGATATTAATGAACAAAAAAGTAAAATAGAAATTAAAAGAATCCACAGATCACCTCTAGAAATTTACAAATAAATCCAAAATGACTACTTCCAGGAATATTTTAACTAAATTTAAGAGTTCCCAAGCCACGGAGAAAATACTACAAGCAGCCAGAAAGAAGCAATTCAAATACGATGGAACTATAATCAAGATTACACAGGACTTGGCAGTTTCAACATTAAAGGATTAGAAGGCTTGGAATATGATATTCCAGAAGGCAAAAAATCAGGTTTACAACTCAGAATCACCTATCCAAAAAAACTGAGTATATTCTTCCAGGAGGAAAACTGGTCTTTTAACAAAATAGAAGATTTCCAAACATTTGCAATGAAAAGACCAGAACTAAACAGAAAATTTTATGTCCAAACACAAGACCTGAGAGAAATTTAAAAAGGTATATAAGAAAGAAAAAATTAAAGGGATTCAATGAGATCAAACTATATGTATTCCTACATGGAAAGATTATATTTGTAATTCTTTTTTTTAATTATTACTATTAGAGCAGTTAGAAAGAATATACATAAACAGAGGGCATGGGAGTAAGCTGATTAGGATGCTATGTAATGCAAAAAAAAAAAAAATCAAGGGCTGAAAAAGAGGATTGCACTGAAAGGAAAGGGAAGGGAAAAGTGGAATGGGGTAAATTGTCTCAACTAAAGAGGACAAAAATAAAACTTTTAAACTGGAGGGGAGGATGAGGGTAGTGAAACTTTACTCTCGTCATAATCAGCTTAGAGAAGAAATAACAACCATTGGATAGAGAATCCTATATTATCCTGTAGAGAAGTAGAAGGTAAGAGAAGGGTGGGGAAAGTGGTGGTGGTGATTAAAAACAAAACACTTGTGAGGAGGAACAGAGTGAAAGGAGAGAGAAAGAGTAGGATCTAAAAGGGAAAATAAGATGGAGGGGTTGCTAAACATAACTGTGAATGTGAAAGGGATGAACTTATCCATAAAATGGAAATGGATATCAGGGTAGATTAAAATCCAGAATTCTATAATACATTGTATACAAGAAACACATTTGAGGCAGAGAGGTAGACCCAGAGTAAAGGGAAGGGGCTGGAGCAGGATTTATTGTGCTTCAGCTGAAGTAAAAAAAGTACTGGTAGCAATCATGGTCTCAGACAAAACTAAAGCAAAAATAGAACTGATTAAAAGAGATAAGGAAGAAATTACATTTTGATAAAAGGTACTATAGACAATGAAGTAATATCAATACTGAACATATATGGACCAAATGGTATAGCCTCCCAGTTTTTAAAGGAGAAATGAAATGAGCTTTCAGAGGAAACAGACAGTAAAACTATAAAAGCTCAATTTTTCCCTTTAAGATCTAGATAAATCAAACCAAAAAATAAACAAGAAAATAAAGTAAGTGATTGAAATTTTAGAAAAGAAATAACTAAATAAATCTCTGGAGAAAATCAGTTAGGAAGAATAAGGAATATGCTTTCTTTTCATCAGCATCTGATGCATACAAAAATATTGACCATATACTAGGGCACAAATATTTTACAACCAAATGAAGAAAAGCAGAAATAATAAATATATCCTTTTCAGTACATAATATGATAAAAATTATAATTGATATGGGTCCATGGAAAGAAAAATCAAAAATTAATTGGAAACTAAATAATCTAATGCTAAAAGGGAGAAGGATCAAAGAACATATTATAGAAACATGACATGAGGAAACAACATATCAAAATGTATGGGATACAGGGAAAATTTTATATCTTTCAATGTTTACATCAATAAAATAGGGGGGGTAAACAGATCCATGAATTAGACATGCAACTAAAAAGAACTATAAAAAGAACAAATTAAAAATCTCTAATTAAAGACTTGGTTGAAAATCCTAAAAATTATAGGAGAAATTAATAAAATTGAAAGTAAGGGAACCATTGAACTAATAAATGAAGTGAGGAGTTGGTTTTATTGAAAAACAAATATGACAGAGCATTGGTTAATTTGATTTTTAAAAGGAAAGAAAATCAAATAGTATCAGAAATTAAAAGGATAGACTTACCATTGTTATAAACAAAAATTAATCTGTAGGCTTATTACCAGATTTATAAATATTTATTAGTAAAGAGAGAGAAAGATATAGAGAAAGCAATATAGGTCTCACAGCCTTTTTAACTTTAAGAATAGATATGGTTCTCCATTTAACTGATAGGATAAGATAAAGAGCAGAGGGAGCAGCTGCAGAGACCAATTGTGCAAAGGTGGAAGCAAAATAAAGACCCTCTCTTTGCTCCCCACACTCATTTTAAACCAAACATGCTCCTCCTTCCATGGCTTTCTGGCATGCTCAATCATGCTTATGGGAAACCCAAGCCTCAAGCTGTCAGACACACCACATGACTCTGTGATTCATGTCCTGCCATTAGGATGCACAGGATCTAAGTCCCCTAAATAATTTACTTCACACACCACCAATGAAGAGGAAATTAAAGTAATCATTAAGAACTATTTTGCCCAATTATATGCCAATAAATCTGACAATCTAAGTAAATTGGATGAATATTTACAAAAATATAAATTGCCCAGATTGACAAGAGAAAATAGAATACCTAAATAATCCCATCTCAGAAAAAGAAATTAAAAGAACCATCAATGAACTCCCTAAGAAAAATTCCTCAGGGCCAGATGGATTCACAAGTGAATTCTATCAAACATTTGAAGAACAATTAACCCCAACATACTATATAAACCTTTTGAGAAAATAAGCAAAGAAGGAGTCCTGCCAAATTCTTTTTATGACACAAATATGGTACTGTTACTTAAGCCAAAAAGAGCAAAAACAGAGAAAGAAAATTATAAGCCAACTTCATTAATGAATATAGTTGCAAAAATATTAAATAAAATACTAGAAAAGAGACCACAGCAATATATCACAAGGATCATTTCCTATGACCCAGTAGGATTTACACCAGGAATGCAGGGAGGGCTGGTTTAATATTAGGAAAACTATCAGCATAATTGACCATATCAATAATCAATCAAACATAAATCACATGATTATCTCAATAAATGCAAAAAAAGCCTTTGACAACATACAGCACATATTCCTATTTAAAACACTAGGAAGCATGGGAATAAATAGGTCATTCTTAAAATAAGCAGTATCTACCTAAAACCATCAGCAAATAAAATCTACAATGGGTACAAGTTAGAAGCCTTCCCAATAAAATCAGGAGTGAATCAAGAATACCCCATATCCTCACTATTACTTACTATTGTATTAGAAATACTAGTTTTAGCAATAAGAAAAGAAAAAAGAAATTGAATGAATTAAAGTAGGCAATGAGGAAACTAAACTATCACTCTTTGAAGATGATATGATAGTATACCTAGAGAATCCTTGAGAATCAACTAAAAAGTTAGTTGAAATAATAACTTTACTAAAGTTGCAAGATACAGAAAAAAATCCACATAGATCATCAGTATTTCTATATATTATCAACAAAGTTCAGCAGAAAGAGAAAAAGAAATTCCATTTAAAATAAATCTAGAGGGGGGCAGCTAGGTGGCTCAGTAGATTGAGAGCCAGGCCCAGAGATGGGAGGTCCTGAGTTCAAATTTGACCTCAGACACTTCCCAACTGTGTGACCCTGGGCAAGTCACTTAACCCCCTTTGCCTATCCCTTACCATTCTTCTGCCTTAGAACCAATACCCAGTATTGATTCTAAGACAGAAGGTAAGGGTTATAAAAAATAATATAATAAAATAAAATAAATCTAGATAATATAAAATACCTTGGAATCTTCTTGCCAACACAAACACAGGAATTATATAAACACAATTACCAAACATTTTTCACACAAATAAAGTCAGAACTAAACAAATGGAAAAATATTAATTGCTCATGGATAGGCTGAGCTAATACAATAAAAATGACAATTCTACCTAAATCAATTTACTTATTCAGTACCATTCTAATCAAACAACCAAAAAAAATATTTTATAGAACTTGAAAAAATAATAAGAAAATTAATCTGGAAGAACAAAAGGTCAAAGATATAAAGGGAATGAATGGGGGAAAATTTGAAGGAAGGTGGCCTAGCAGTACCAGATCTCAAATAGTACTTTTTATATAATAAAGCATATAAATTTATACTATAAAGCAATAATTATCAAAACTGTCTGGTATTGGCTAAGAAATAGAATGATATTTCAATGGAATAGATTAGATACACAATATACAGGAGTAAGTGATTTTAGCAACCTAGTGTTTAATAAGCCCAAAGATGCCAGCTTTTGGAATAAGAACTCAGAGTTTAACAAAAACTGCTGGGAAAACTGGAAAATAGTATGGCAGAAACTAGATGTAAACCAACATCTCACAAAATGGATATGTGATTTAGATATAAAGGGTGATACCAAAATTAAATTAGGGGAGCACAGAATAATTTCCCTGGCAAATCTTTGGAGAAGGGAAGACCTATGACCCAACAAGAGATTGAGAGCATTACAAGATATAAAATGAATAATTTTTATTATATTAAATTAAAAAGCTTTTATATAAACAAAACCAATGTAACCAAAATTAGAAGGGAAACAACAAATTGGGGGAAAATTTTTATAACAAATTTCTCTGATAAATGTCTAATTTCTCAAATTTATAGAGAATTCAGTCAGATTTAAATAAATATAAGCCATTCTCCAGTTGACAAGTATTCAAATGCTGCAAATAAGCAATTTTCAGATGAAGAAATCAAAGCTATCAATAATCATATGGGGAAAACAGTCTCAATCACTCTTGATTAGAGAAATGCACATTAAAAGAACACTGAGGTACCACCTACCACCTACCATGTAGGCCAATGTGACATTAAAGGAAGTGATAAATATTGGAGAGGATGTTGCAAGATTGGGACACTAATGCATTGTTGGTGGAGTTGTGAATTGATCCAACCATTCTGGAGGGCAATTTAGAACTATGCCCAAAGGGTAACAAAATAGTGCATGCCCTTAGATCCTATAATACGATACTGGGTCTGTATCCCTCAAAGAGATAATTTTTTAAAAGGGGAAAGTACCTACTTGCATAAAAATACTTGTAGCACCTCTTTTGTGGTTGCAAAGAATTGGAATTGATGGGATGTCCATTAACTGGGGAATAGCTGAATAAACCGGGGTATATGTTGGTGATGGAATACTTTTGTGCTATAAGAAATGATAAGCAAGATGATTTCAGAAAAAGCTGGAAAAATCTACACAAATCGATGCAGAGTAAAATAAGTATAAACAGAAGAACACCATACAAAGTAATCGCAATTATCATACAATGATCAGAGTGAAAACTTGGCTACTCTCAGCAATGCAATGATCTGGGACAATCCTGAAAGACTTATGATAGAATGGAATGGACACAGATCAAAGCACCCTTTCACATCAGTGTATTTAGGGTTTTATTTCGGGGTTTAATTTTGTATGAGTGTGCTCTTACAATAATGGCCAATACAGAAATGTGTTTTGCACAATAAAAAAAATACAATAAAATTTTAAAAATAAATACGATAAAAAATTAAAAGACAAAACATTTATATGAATGCCATAGTTCTTCAGAGTATTAATGTATACCTGCATATACTGCTCTATACATT
The DNA here is from genome assembly GCF_016433145.1 of Gracilinanus agilis. Classification (NCBI taxonomy): domain Eukaryota; kingdom Metazoa; phylum Chordata; class Mammalia; order Didelphimorphia; family Didelphidae; genus Gracilinanus; species Gracilinanus agilis. The sequence goes on from NC_058130.1 coordinate 523,685,532, forward strand.
GTGTGTATATATGCCCATATGTATATATGTATCTATATATTTGCATACACAAATATACTAACCAAGTGTGCATGGGTGAGCATCTATATCCACTTATATTGGTATATGTGTGCCTATATACACACGAATACACATTTTAATGCCTTTACATATAAATATAACTGATATATTAAGTGGGAACTCAAACCCTGAGCAAAACTTCTAGAACAAATTTCAAAAGGTTCCTACAAACCCTCTTTCCCTAGCAGAGAGGCCAAAGAAGCATCTCCACATACTTTGGCTTAAGCACACAGTAGCTTCCCATGAACTAATAGAAAACTCTGAAAAACACAATGTTTTCCCTGTGTGTATACAGCGTAGCTCCCAAATGTATATTTGTATTCGCTCCTTCTCTCTGTCCCCCACTGAGGCATTCATGCTGGCCTGCTGAGGCTTGGCAAAGATCCTCAATCATTGTCCCTAAGAAGAAAGTCTTCTTTGACTTATTCCCCCCTCCTTTTTTTCTTATTCCTAAACATGCTACTTTATCCAAGATGGCAGAGGAAAAATAAGCTTGTAATGTTTTGATGCCTCAAGGTCAGAGTCTCCTTCTGACTTCGTTCAGCTAGACTGCACCCTGCATAAATCATCCATGCTCAGATCCATGTGTCAAGGCTTCAAGTCACAAGTTTCACAACCTGCATTGTATGTGAACTTCTTGGGAGTGGAGGGCTACAGAAGAAAATCAACATACTTGCAAAGTTCCTTTACTTCTGAAAATGTTGCCTTCATTCCCATTTTTTCATCTTCTCTTATTTTCAGATAACTTAATTAAGCCTCTATCCTAAACAGAGGGTAGGATGGCAGAGTGCTTGTGGTCCTTAAGATCCCATCTTCAGCTTTAAGTTGAGGTCAATCTAATGATTTCATCCTCCTCCCCATGCAAATTGCTAAAACTATCATAGACTTTGGCACATGTTGGCATATTGGGAAATCTTTGATATAGAGAGGCCCAGGATGGGGATGACAAAAGCATTCACAGCAGGTTCGAACTGAGGTATGCTTGGAAAACTTTAAGAGGAGGCCTTCCTGCCAAACTTATGCCTAGATGCACAATCTTTTGCTTTCTAACTAACATCTTGTCCCAGGACTCCTTAACCCCCATTGAATGTGTTGGGGGCAAAAATGGGGGAGGTTTACTTATAGTAAAAGCATTTGTACTAGAATGACTTCTGCCTATATTTCTCCCAGGCCTCACAAAACAATTACCAAGTTGAAAATAAAAGGCATATACATATTGAGTGACTAAATGCCTAAAGTTAATAAGTTCTGAAGGTAGCTCATGGCTGCACTGACTTTTCCTGTTTGTTTTCTTTTGTGATTTATCTTTTCCTGTGACCAGTGTGTGCTAGTGGGAACCTGGCATAGAGTACTGTAACAGCAAAGATCAGATCAGTGGGTGGCTCCAAAGAAGACTGAAAAGACCAAAGGTGGAGAGTTTTATCCTTTCAAGTCTGCTCAATAGTCAGTATGTTTTGGAAATCAACAAGAAAAAAATAGATTTTAAAAAATGTACTCTATAACTGAGTATCACTTTCTGTTCTAACAAAACCCTTTGCCTGTAGTTCTAACTCTCTGGACTGTGATCTCATCAGTATTCCGAGCAAAGCAGGGTGGAGTCCAGTCTACTGTCCCTGGAAGGGAGATCTCCAAAACTATGGACACTGGATGCTGCAGGCAAAGGGGTTGCTTAGTTAACACAATCTCAAGTTATCCATTGTCAGCCATGAAAGAAAAGGGTACCATATTCCTGGATGACTTTTCCTTGTTGAGATGGTACCAAAGCACATAGTTCAAAGATACTTCTACTAAAGGGAAGGGAATACAGGCAATGGGCACTAAAAATACAGAATAATTCAGTCTTAAATGACCCCAGATAAGGCAATGGATTATTCTAAATGGCTTTTCCAGTTCAGATATCTGTGTATAAGTGTCTGTGTATACTTCAGAAATCATTTAACTGTAATAAAATCAAGTTAAGCATTTATTTCCGCATTATGGAATTCTGAAAGTAGCTCAAAATGTGTTTCTCAATGTAACTGATTTCTGAAGTCTCATACTTGAAGCATCTATCACCTACATCAACTTCCCCTACAGGTGCAACTTGGTGATTCATTGTTCATTTCTAGTGTCACCCAACTGGAGAGTGTTGAGAACAGCTGCTCTAGCCCAGGAGTGGGGGAAATGATTCCAAATAATGATGGTATCTTATACCAATCTAAGCTATTAGTGAGTCAACACAAATTACAAACCAAACTGCTCAGCACCCTTTTCATTAGTTCTATTAAAAAATTCTGTCCTTTTCTACCTTTCTACTGATTCCCAGGTTAATCTGCTTTGCTGCTTCTCTTGCCCAAAAGCCTGATGGCTCTGAATAATAACAAGAAAACATGGCTTGAAAATAAAAAGAAAATATGACTTATTGTTGTCCCAAATGTCAGAGTCCTCCATATCTTGAAAAGACTCTTGTGTATGTACAGGTATAGCTGAAACAGCCAATGTGAACCAATTTCTTCCATGCTGAGTACATATATAAATAGTCCCTTGATTTGTACCCTGTAGCAATTTGCAAAACCTGGCACTCTTTACTTCTCGGTGTCTTAAAACAACTATCTTATTGAAGTAGAATCATCCCATGCCTAAGTGGTATGTGTCAGATCTGTCAGCTGCTATTGCTGAGCATTCATTCCACAGCTGGACTGCTTTGTTTCATGCTATATTTTAACATGACTGAGATATTTTCCCCTGATCACTGCATTTAAGAATCATCCCCACTTCAACTCACAATATGGCACCTTCTTAACCATCCTATAGTTGTCTACTCACTGTTCATTTTACCCAACAGAGCAATTTCACTCTACCAACTCTATTCCTATGCCTGATTCTGTTTACTTACCTGTCTTAATATTCAGTGCACCTTATGGACAGGGATAGGGATACGGATAGGGATAAGACTTATGATTTCATTGTAATAGGGAATTCTGAGATGAGGAGATTCCCTTAACTAATAGAGATTGTAAACTTTTCTACAACTTATAGATTTGTAGGGCTGTCTAGACCACTGAGAGGTCAAGTGACTTTTCTAGATCACAAATCCAGCAAGTATCAGAAGGCAGGACTTAAACACAGGTCTCCTTGGCTCTGAGGCCAGTTCTTACTCACTATTCCACATTGTCTCTTTTATACTTTAAAACGTTTTTTAAAAAAACAGGTTGATCAGAAGGGAAACAACAAATTGGGAAAAAAATCTTTATAACAAAAAACTCTGACAGGGGTCTAATTACTCAAATATACAAGGAGTTAAAGCAATTATATAAAAAATCAAGCCATTCCCCAATTGAAAAATGGGCAAGAGACATGAATAGGCAATTCTCAGGTAAAGAAATCAAAAGTATCAATAAGCACATGAGAAAGTGTTCTAAATCTCTAATAATTAGAGAAATGCAAATCAAAACAACTCTGAGGTATCACCTCACACCTAGCAGATTGGCTAAAATGAAAGAAGGGGAGAGTAATGAATGCTGGAGGGGATGTGGCAAAATTGGGTCATTAATGCATTGCTGGTGGAGTTGTGAACTGATCCAACCATTCTGCATGGCAATTTGGAACTATGTTCAAAAGGCTATAAAAAAATGTCCGCCCTTTGATCCAGACATACCATTGTTGGGTTTGTACCCCAAAGAGATCATTAATAAACATACTTGTACGAAAATATTTATAGCTGCGCTTTTTGTGGTGGCAAAAAAACTGGAAAAGGAGGGTATGTCCTTCAATTGGGGAATGGCTGAAAAAATTGTGGTATATGTGGTGATGGAATACTATTGTGCTAAAAGGAATAATAAACTGGAGGAGTTCCAGGTGAACTGGAAAGACCTCCAGGAACAGATGCAGAGCGAAAGGAGCAGAGCCAGAAGAACATTATACACAGAGACTGATATACTATGGTAAAATCGAATGCAATGGACTTCTGTACCAGCAGCAATGCAATGACACAGGACAGCTCTGAGGGATTTATGGTAAAGAACGCTACCCACATTCAGAGGAAGGACTGCAGGAGAGGAAACATATAAGAAAAACAACTGCTTGAACACATGGGCTGTGGTGGACATGATTGGGGATGTGGACTCGAAACTACCACACCAATGCAACTAACAACAATTTGGAAAAAGGTTTTGATCAACAACACATGATAAAACCAGTGGAAATGTGCGTTGGCTATGGGGTGGGGGCTGCGGGGGGTGAAGGGGAAAGTAGGAGCATGAATCATGTAACCATGTTAAAAACGAATATTAATAAATGTTAAAAAAAAATAATGCCTAAGGTACCTACCTCCCAAGGGTGTTGAGAGAGTCAGATGAGGTAAGGTAGGTAAAGTGTTTTCTCAACCTTAAAGTGCCAAATAAGGTTCACCTTGGGAAACTCAGTTCATTTCTCTGCTTCCTTTTTCCCAATTGAAAAATGAAAGAGGTTGGTTTTTTAATTTTATTTTTTTATATTTTTATTTTTATTTTGAATATTTTCCCATAGTTACATGTTTCATGTTCTTTCCCTGAAAGAGGTTAGATTAAGTGATCACTAAGGTCTGGGATTTGGCTCTGAAGACAATGACATTTTAAGTTCTGACCATCCAACAAATTGTACCCTTCCTCCTTTGGGGGCTGCCTGGTTTTCAGCTACTGAAGATGGCCCATGATGGCTTTCTGCTCAGTGTTATTGGGATGAAAATATAGAAGTAAATTCTTTCATGTCAGAACGTAGTGTATACATCCACAAAAATAAAAATAACTGATGCTCCAGTTAAAAAAAAAACAGGTTGATAATCAGTAGTTCCAGCTCTTGGTTGATTGGTTATTGTTCTTCATATTTGAAGAGGAATGTTACTAACTAATATTCTTCACAATAGGACCAACACAGCATCACTGGTGGTATCTTCCAACTTGTGCATAAATTGAATTTAAGTGAGGAAGGGCTGTACATCAATAGCCTCACCCTTTCTTCAACAGTCATCCAAGTCCAGTGGCAAAGCAAAAGACTCTTGACTCTTCACTCACAGGCTTGAGAGGCAGAGGCTGATCTTGACTTCTTCGATGTCTAACCAAACCCTAAGTATTCCACAACACCTGCTTCCACTGTTCATGGCCATTGGAACAAATTGTTCTCATCTGCCCCTTCTTCTGGGGTAAGTCTTCACAAGCCTGGGTAGACACTCCCCTAACTAACTAATGGACAAGTATCACGCCTGTCAGTTATCCTCAATATGGTTTTTAGTCTATGGGCCAAAATGGTTTGCTGCGGTGTAGTCACTGCATATGCTTTGGCTTCTTGGAGCCACAGGTAAAAGCTGGGTGGCAGGTGGACATCAAAAGAGGAAAACAGCTCTGAAAAGGGCTCAGCAAGCCCTTACACCAGAAGTTCTAGCCTTCCCTGAACACCCTGTACACCCCAGGTCAAAGAGTTTTTACATCCTTTAAGAATATTAAGTGCTGTATACATGTTGCAGAACTTTATTTTTATCTTGAACTTTATTGCCACCTTTGAGAATCTATCTTATAGCTCCTCCAAAAGAGGTGCTGACTTTCTGAAATTGAAAGTCTCATTTCTATACAACAAATAGAATTAGTCACTTGGCTTTCCAAATGAAATATTGCATAAATTGAGGGAGTACACTTCCTAGGGATCTTCTATAAGGAGAAGAATTCAAGACTTTGGCAAAGATTAGCCTAGATAAATTCTGAGGTCCCTTCCAATTGTAGGATTCTTTGATTCACAATTCTGTGTTGTACAACCATTTTTTTAAAAATCAGGAATAGTGATTGCTAATACCAGCTGCACCACAAAAACAATGCATGTTTTGGGACAAGTTGTTTAGACTTCCATCTTCTTAGTTATCAGCCTTTGAAAATGTGAAGAATCAAAGCATTTTTCTTTGATTGAGAGGAAATAATCAAATATCAATTGATCAGTAATGTCTTTGATATTGGTAACCCCTCTGATGATGCATATGTCATCTCATCTGCCTGCCCAACCTATACAACTCTTCTCCATAATAGTCCATAAATTATTCAAGTAAGCTAAAGTCCTTGCTTGTTTTCTCTTGATATCACTAGGGTACCAACAGAGTGCAGAAACTGTCCATGTTATCCCCACCTGTGTGACCATATTCTTTTCCATTCATGCTTTTTCTTTACACTCCTTCCTAAAATTCCTTATTTATAATGCATTGTGGTTGCTCATATCCACTGCCCTTTCTTTGATCCTTTATTTTAAGTTCTTCAGAGATTATAATGTTCCAGGCCTCACAGCCCCACAAAAACAACAAACAGATATTGGTATTAAAAAGGGAATCTTTATTTCTGGAGCTTGGGGGCATTAAAAGAGTTTGACAATTTTCCATAGCAATCCAGTCTGCTTTTCTATTCTACTCTGAGCCCAACTTATTGGCTCTTTGCAATGTCTGTCCAAGGTACATATTACCAGTGGACAAACTCTATATGTTATCTATTCAACTACATAGAATAATCTAGGCAATAAGCATTCTTCATCTGCTTTGCTTTTTTCCTTCGTGAACAGATAGGCAAAACTGTTTATTATGATTACAGATCCCATTTAAGAGGATCTGCAATGTTCTGAGGCTTGATGAAATCAACACAATATCATCTGCAAACAGGCACATCTGGAGGGCCATCACCACCTATAGAGAATCCCTCCTTGATTTGGACTTCATCCTGGACTTCCTACCTGACAGAGGCAAAGAACTTTAGAGAACATACATCTCCTTGTTTTATGCTTCACTTGATATTAATGATAAGATTAGATTGGAAGAAATTAGAGATTAAAATCATTTTGACTATCAAGAAGCTGAATAAATGTCATTTCAGAAGCCTAAGATTAACCGCAAGAACTAGAATGTTACCATCTGGGAAAGATTTTTTCCGAGTGATTCAGTCATGAAAGTTATGAGTTCTACCCCCTGACACTTGTAAAATAAAATGCATGGAGCAATCTCTCCTCCCAGACATCAGGAGTTCATGGATTAGCAACGAAGGGGAAGAAACCTCAGAGGAAAGGGACAGAATATCTGCCTTTCTGACAATGATGTTATTACCTTTGAAAACTCTGTCTTGTGAATGAGAAGAGAAGGTCTCCTCAAGCCTAATTTCCTTTTTTTCTTCTGTTTGGCTATGTTATGCTGTGTAACAACTTGAATAACTACTTGAGGGAGACTTGAGACAGCCGCTACCTCCTTGGCTAGTTGAAAATAGATTTAGCATTTCAAGGATCAGAAGCAAGTGGCCATCAATTGACTAATGAACATTACCGTGAGAAAAAATGTCATAAGGAAGTACAAAAAGAGCAAGTTTGAAGATGAGGGTAGAGAATGAATTGGGGCTCAACTTGTGGCCATATTGCAAGCCCACATTCATAACTAGGGTGAAAAATTCTTTCCTCCTGGGTGGATCTCAAAGGGTTTAAAACATTTCCATCACTGAACAATCACAAGTCTAAGTCATGCACCACATGAATGCTATGGTGTAACAACCATATGCAGCATTTTGACCATATGTCTTTGTAGCTCCATAAGCACGCAAAGAAGTTTCTTTGCTAATCTACATGATAGCCAAAAAGCCCATTCAATGTGGATAGAATAGAAGAAGGTTTTACCTAGTAATGGTTCCCAGGAACACCTTTGTTTGATCCAGTTTCAGTTTGTAAACCATAGGGAATCCACTTTGATTGGTACTGATGAGGACTTGAGCCAACAAGGCAACATTTCCCTCTAAGTGGAGGGCCCTCACACATGGCTCCATGACATCTCTGGCAGAGAACGACTCCAGGTTTAACCTGAAAGACACAAAGCAGACAGCCAAGGAGCCATTCAGTAAACAGGAAATGGCACATGCTCTCCCATGTTAGTCCTGGATGAGTTTATAATGTGTCAGTAAATTACTTCAAGCTGAAAATCAATCTGTTTTCTCTAAATTAAAAAAATAGAGAGATGACTAACAAAATGGCTTATCAGGTTGTGTGTGTGTGTGTGTGTGTGTGTGTGTGTGTGATCTGTGTGTGCTCCCTCAAAAAGTCAGCTAACAAGATATAAGATAAATTCAACCAGATGTGAGGTTCAGTCTCCTTAAGTGAGATGCTGTAAGAGCCATTAATCAACTGTCACAGCTTTCCTTATTTGCAGACCTATTATATGAACAATATTCTCAAAATTAGACTCAACCTACTCAACTATTCTTCTTCTTTGTAAGAAAAAAGAAAAATTCAGCAAATCTCTAGTTTGTGAAATTTCTCCCTCTTTGTGCTGATCTCAATGCCCTTTCTTTCAAAGAATGTCAGAGCTCTTAACATTGCTCATTTGGGGATCTATATTGGGGCCATTTGATTCAATTCAACGATATACATTTTTAAGAAGCTACTACAAGCAGGGAACTGTGCTAGATATTGGTAATACAGAATCAAAACCAAACAGTCCCTGAATACAAGAGGCTTACATGTTCCTGGTGGGAAACAACATGAACAGCATTGAGCACCATTTTTAAATGGACTGATAAATAGAGAATTGTTGAATCTTTCAAAATCATTGTAGCATGAACAATGAAATGTACACTGAAAAGATCAGTGAACTTGGAATTAGAAGATGTAGGTGCAAATTTGACTTCTGTTACTTATTACATTTCTGATCTTGGGAAAAGTCATTTAACCTCATTGAGCCTCAGTGTCTCTTCATCTGTAAAATGATGGAGTTGAACTGGATGGATGCTAAGAATCTTTTCAACTTTAAATATCAGATGATCTAAAAACTTATGTGAAATTTTCCACAGCAAAATACTGATCTGGAGCCATACTTACCTCTGCCTTCTGAAGGCTGATCAGATATACGAGGAAAAGGATCAATAAAGACCCATGATGATATACTGGTACTCACAGGGGATCTCTGCCCATAAATATGGAACAGAAGGCAAATCCAGCAGAATATCATTGCCAATGTAAATAAAATTTAATGTGAAAAGTAAAGCAAAGCCTCCTTGCCATGTATTGGAATAACTCATCATCACCACTAGTAGTAGGCTCTCAGCATCAAATTGCAGAATCTTAAAACTGGAAAGAAGGGACTTGGGCTTTAGTTTCAGTCTCAATTTGAGGCCTCCTCTCATTTGATTTTAATATAAACTGCCATTACATTTAGATTCTTAAATCTTTTTTTTCTAAAACTCTTTTCTAAAACTCATCAGTTCTAAGACAGAAGAGCAGCAAGGGTTAGGTAATCAGGGATTAGTGACTTACCCAAGATCATATAGCTAGAAAGTAGATTCTTCAGTCTTTATTAGTCCTTCTCTCCATGTGAAATTAAGTTTCGGTAAAAATAGCATTACTACTGAAAGAGTATCTATCCCCTGAGGCCTGACTATTGTGTTATTTAAGCAAGGAAGAATTGTATCACCCTACAATCTTTCTATTGCTAGAAGAAACATTAGAGTTATGTAGTGTATTTAGAGCTAGGAGCCTTGAGTTTGAGTTGAGATGAGTCCATTTACCAGTTATATGATCTTGAGTAAGTTATCTAACATCTCTGAGCCCCAGTTTCCTCCTTTCAAGGATAAACTATTTGTGAGTATCTAATGAGATAGTATGTAAAATGAGTTTTGTAACTTTGAAGCAGTCTCGAAATGCAAGCTTCAAAAAAATAGACTGCTTCTTTCCTCCTTTCCTCCATTTCATAAATGAAGAAACTTAGACCCACAAAGACTAAGTGACTGGCCCAGATCCAACAGCTGCTCATTAACAGTGCCAGAATTAGAATCCAGATCTGTTGACCTGAGTTATATTTCTACTACACCACGAAGAAACATAATTAACTAGTCTTTAGTAACAACTGTAAAATAAGGTTTCTCCATCATACAAGTTCAAGAGGCTATTTTGAGCCTATTTCTTGGCAAGGACATTACTTGTGCTTCAAACAAAATAAATAAATGTTGGGCTTGTTACAAATCCTATGCTGTCATCATCTTCTCTATTTAATTTAAAATGTTAATAATGGCATTGGAAATTTTTCAGTGCATAAGACCAAATGTGAGGCAATGTTAAGAGTTTTCACACTACACCCAACCTCTTGCCTCAGGGTATTGTTGATATAGCCTGACATCACAACCTGCAATTAAGAAGACCCTGGCTTTAAGCACATTATAAGATGAAAATGGAAAATCTATAAAATTTTAAGAGGAAAAAATACAACTTGGCATTAACAGATTAAAATGGTTCTTGGAAAAAAAGATGAAAGATAATATTGATTCTTTCCCGTTAAACAAAGCCTTGAATTGAAAAAGAAAGCGGTCCTAGAAGTGAGAAGGGAACACATTTGGTAATGACCACTTATGAAATGATGTAGACAAGATTCATGCATTTGGCAGGAAAGGGGCTGAATTAGAAGAACTCTCAGGCCCCATCCAACAATGAGTTTCTATCAGACAGTCAAAATCTTACAACTTCTTGAGAAGTATTTTCTGAAAGAAAAAAAAAAGGAAAAGAAAAAACTTATCCTTTTAGAGACAATTTTTTGCCTAAAATTACTATTTAACATATGAGTATCTATAATAGGTATATCTTTCAGCTGATCACTAAGAGGAGAAAAAAACTATCCTTTGGTTTTAGGTTTTCATTCCAGCTCAGCAGCCATTTTATTTCATTCTGTATAACTAACTGCTCTCAGGACTTAAATGATTTCTTTATTGTAAAGTTTATACATTTTCATACTTGTTGGGTTGGGGATTCAAAGAATAGACAAATTTTTACATTCACTTGATTTAACTACAAGATTAATTAATATTGTATGAATATATTTAGTATATTCTTACTCATTCAAGGATTCAAAAAGACATGAGTTTGGTTTAGGAACCATTAGCTCTGGTTTAGGAAAAGGAAGCCACATACTTAACAGCTCCCAGGAAGCTAGCTCCAACTAAAGAAAGCCTCATTGCCATATGGGCCACAGATGTTAGGGTCTATGCAGTTTTACATAAGATAGAAAAGAGGGTTAGTGACTGTTATAAATGTACCAATGGAGAGAAGCATATAAGGTAAGCACAGAGATTGGCAGCATTACTCTGTGCATTCATATATCCATCCTTCTCTCTGATTGTCTCTATTTTTATAGACCTGCTCCCTCTCAGGGTAAGAGTCTGGTGCGCAACAAGGCCACTTCACCTTCTTACACTAAATAATGGTGGCAGATTCAAGGTTCTATGAAATCTTGCCCTTTTAAGATCTATTTTGAAGACGCACAGAATCATTGAAATTTTAGAGATAAAATAATCTTAGAGATCATCTAACCCAATTCTTTCATGTAATAGATAGGGAAACTGAGGAAGAAAGAAGTTAAATGACTTGTTCAAATAGTGGGATAGCTGGAACTAGAATCCAGAGATTCTGCCTCTTAGGAGAAATAGCATGACATAATATGAAAACTGATGGATTCATAGTCAGAGTTAGCATACCTTTATTCAAATCTACTGTCTGGATACTCATTTAGATGTGCAATCATAGTCAAGTCACCTAACACCTCTAAAAATCAATTTCCCCAACTGTAAATTGGGGGGTAAGAATGCTTGCTAAACTCTTGCACAGGACTGTTGTATGCTTTATAAACTTGAACACATTTATAAATGTGAGTTGTTTTTATTACATACTCCTCTTTACCCTAAAGAATGATTTATCAGGCAATCCTCTTAGAGAAGAAAAAGACAAAACTGGAATCCCTTTCATTTTATATTTTATTTCCTTAAGCAAAATGAGTTTTAAAACTACCATGAGTGAGGGAAAGATAAAACTGTTCTGAAAGAAATCTACAAAAGAGACAATTAAAAATCACAAAATAAATGGAACTCTTACAACAGAACCAAAGGTGACATGATTCCCTTTTCAGACATATAATATTTGTTAGTATGTGCCCTACCCCCAATTCTGGGGAATTGACTCCTAGAATCCAGATCACTAACATCAAATCCCCAATTTTTAAAGACTGAATCAATCTGCCAGTTTGTCCCAGAATGGAAAGTGCAGGAGTTGGTCGGTCACTCGTAAGCCTGATCCCTTTACAGATCAGCCTCTCTACCCTCTATAGGCAATTTGATGCCCCTCCTCTCCTTAGGGCTTCACCAAATTGGTGCCACGCTTATTTCAGACACCTTATTCAGATACAGCCTACTGTAGTTCAGTTCTCCCAGATTCAAGAGAACTGCCAGCTTCAACATTCCCAGTAGCTAAGATTTTAGGTGCACAATGCACTAGCCAAAATGTACTAGCAAAAATTCTGGCCACAATGTACCAAAAGGAAGTTCTATTAAAAGAAAGATATATTTATATGTTTATATCTCTTTGCATATTTGTTTGTTTATGAAGAAGAAAAGAAAGGAAGTAAACCACTAGATTTTAGAGGAAGAAGGGAATGACAATCCAACAATAATAGCTGATATTTGTATAATACTTGGTTTTATTTACTTTATTTCATTTAATTACCACAATGACCCTGGGAGAGTAGTAGTAGAAGTACTATTACACCAAGTTTATCATTATTATTATTGACAATCGTTTGTATAATGCTTTAAGGTTTAAAAAATATTTTATATAAGTTATTTCATTCAATCCCGGTTGGAGGAAATTGAAGCTGAGACTATTTTATTGCAAGATTATAGGACAAATCCTTGAATTCAAAAATCCAGTGATCTTTCTACTCTGCATTACTAGGGGGTAACTGTGAAGATTAAAATTAATATGCAAAATACTAAATATTATATTTATGAATGTTTTATTAATAATAAACTTACAGAGACCTAACTAAAAGATTACTAACCAGCCCACTCCCAGGAACAAAAGAGGAAGAGGGAGGAGTTACAGCCAAATATAAAACAATAACGTGACCATGCAAATGCGCAGGAGAGATTAAAGGGAATTTTGGGAAAACTAAGGGACTTATGGGGAATGAAGTCCAAGGTTCAAAATCTCCATTTATACATAACTTATATACTACCTAAAGTCAGTCAACCAACATTTATTAGGCACCTTCTAAGTCCAAGCAATCTGTTAAGTGCTGAGGATACCTTTAGTTCTATAATACACAACATATGTATTCCCAAAAAGTGGAGTGCTATGCAAAATCACACAATAAAAACCACGATGCTCATGAGGAAAATGGGATTGCAAGTATAAAGCTCAACCACTTTTGTCAGTGAGACATTATAAAAAAGGATAGGGACCTAATTTTTTTAAAGTACAGTTTTTGTACATGATAAATGGTTTTAAATACATATTGTATTAAATAGTGGTGGGAGGAAGAAGGTTTGAATCTTATAATTTTGGAAGATGTATGTTGAAAATTATTATTACATGTAATTGGGGAAAATTAAAAATCTTTGAATCAAAAAGAGTCCAGTTCAAATAAATCTAATCCCTCTTCCACAGGACAAGCCTTCAAATACTTGAAGAGAGCTGTCATGTTTTGCTCAAGCATCCTCTTCTTCAGGCTAAAAATCCTAAATTTCTTCTACCAATACTTCATACTATGAGTCTCCTCACTGTCCTAGTTGCCCTACTCTGGTTCTCCAGTTTATCAGTATCCTTCAGGAAGAGTAGAACTGATCAGAGCACTCCAGATGTGGCTTCTTAAGGGAGAATAATAGTTCCTACCTCCGAATGGGCACAATACTACTATTGTGTCCATCACAACTATATCACAAAAATTGATTCTGATGATAGCAGACAACATGGCAGGAGCAGCTATTTGGGCAAAGAGGATCTAGTGACACAGCTCAGATTCTATAAAACTGGAAGGAACCCTAGAAATCATCTCTTCCAACTCCTTTACTTAACAATGGGGAGGAACCTGAACTTCCAGAGAGACAAAGGTATGTAGGCTAACATCCCACAGGTTTTAAGTAAGAAAGCAAGATTTCATACTAAGGTCCCTTGCCTCTAAATCCAGTGCTAATTCCACTGTTCCAATCTTTCTAAATCCTACTAGAGAAGATCCCTATAACCATAGCTTGGTTGCCCCTGTAATGTCCCTACTCCAGGCTTCCTGTTCCAAACCCCACTTGAACTGGCATGTTAGTGCCCAGAGAAGTGGCTGCTACTATTCGTAGAATTCCAGGGTAATCTTGTGGATGGCAGTCCTCCAAAAATTAGTTCATGAATCCCCAACATGTATGCTACCCATTAATATTCAGCTAATAGTTCTTTAGCAAAGTCACTCAAATGGCATAGCATGAACAGTAGTTATAAAGCATTTCCCTCCAAAAGAGACATGCATTCGCTTAGAAATACACAGAGTATGTAGGGGTAAAAGTCTATCTTAAAACATCACATGGTGGGAACATATGGCCAAGAAACTCACAACTGCAGAACACCAGGAACTTTCTCTGAAGGATTCAAATGCAGTTCACTGTGAGGCATAACACTGATGTTGGATAAGTCACTCTGATGCTCTCAGTTGGGCGAATTTCTTATAGAGTTTGGGCTGGATGATTGAATCAACTTTAGGATGGATCAAGCAAGTAGTTTGGCTACCTCTCTGATTCTTCACCAGGTTCAGCTGCTGCTGACCCCCCAATATCACTTCTTGGCTTCCTGGTCTTCTGCTGAGATTGTTCTATACCTGCATCTTGAGAATTCAATCTACAACCTATCACTGGACCTCCTTTATGATTAATCAACAAGAATTCATTATGTACCAACTAGGAAATGTGCTACTAACAGCCTCAGCTGAAGTATTTCACCATTAATCAGCTATGAACTGTCCAATAAGACCATCTGACTTCTAGCCCAGTCCCCCACTAACTATTAGCAGGAGCTGATAATTCATAATCTTTTTTGCATGGTTCATCTCTGCTTTATGCTCCTGTGTCTTGTTTTTCACATAATCAAGCAAAAAAAAGTTATCAAAACAGAGTGACATGCAGGGGAACTACTAAGATAGTCTCAACACTATAATTATCAATCAACACTTTCCAGCCTTATTAAGTAGGTGTAACTGGTATTTGTAATGAATGCAAATCCTCACTGTGTGTTATAAAAATTTGTACTCTAGGGACTTCATTTCCCAGCATTCTTTTCTCTTCCCGGGGTCCCCTTATCTTGTGTCACTGTGTTCTGCCCTAGCATAGGTTTGTTTATAAATTTGCTGAATCCCACGCTGCAGGGGCTTTTTCTTTGGCTCGATTGTGGCTGGATTCTGGGTCTCTGGCTCTTTGCTCTGTTCACTGGGCTGAAAGAACCCCTTTCTCACTTTTGTTGTTATTAAATCCTATAAAATTTAAATACTTGAAGTATCCATTTTTAGCTTTACATCACTTATTTCCATGAAAAATAATAGTTTAATTGAAAGGAGGTAGCAAAATGTCATTTGACTAGATTAAGAAAATTTATTTTTGTTGATTAGCAAGGTTGAATCTTCTCAGTTCAAAGCTGACCAGTTACTTAAAAGGAATATCTCCAATGACTACCCAATCTGGCATAGACTTTGAAATGCAAAGGGTGTAATTTTGTCTCCAAAATTCAGGAGAATTGAACAACAAAAGGTAGAGACTAGAATAAGAGAAGGCAATAAACATAACAAAATGACCAAAAGGAGTGTAAAGGATATAGAGAAGTCAATTACAGTTCTTCTACTCTCACATTCTCTCTCTTTTCCTGTACACAGAGAGCAATGACACAATAATTAGGTAATTTTTACTCTTTTTTTCCTGGAGCCTTATTAAATTCTGTATTATCCTTCTCTGGTTCTCTCTGTCCATAGGCCATCTCTCTGTCTCTCAATGAATAATCTAATTCTGTTATTTTTCTAAGAATACTTGTGTTTATATTCCCAATTTATAGAAGTCATTTTTATGTTTATATTTAAACAGCATTTCTGCAAAAGTTAATGTGCTAAGAAGTCCTTATTGGATACCACTATTTTATTATTAAAAGACCGATAGTCACATCTGTTTTATAGAATAAGAATCAACACCACCAAATATTTTCTATGTTGATCTTTATGTTGGGCTTCAGATCCCAAAGACTGCTGGATGAGAAGACATTTTTTTCTTTAATCCATATCCCACAGCAGACTGATGTTGTGCTGACAATTAGAGTTTACTTTACCACAGATGTATGAAACATAGTCTCTTAAAATCAAGAAAAGATTAGACATTTCCATGTCACTCATTCTTCTTTCTCAATACCCTCCTCATATTTATCCTTCATTGATATAGAATTGCTTGATATTATTAAATAACTGTAGATTTGACTTATAAATTGAACACAATAGATGATTCTTTTAATTTAAAATTTTAATTTAATTTAATTTAAAAGATCCAGTTTCATTTTATTTTCCAAAGAGTTTAAACTATCTGAACATAAGAAGACAGTTTTTAAAGAACCATTTATTAGTTAACTTACATGTCAACATTAATTGAAAGGAAATTGATAAAACTTAAAATTTTCATAGTTGAATTTCTTTCCAAGAATCTTCTTCATTTGGGGGTATAGCTCTTCTGACTGTGATACTTCCATTTTATTCCATAATTGCTATGTGTCCCTTGGTATTGACTGAATCAAAGATCTCTAGATGCCAAGTAAATCACTATCAAAATAGTTATAATGTCCCCGTGTATTAAATTGCAAATATTCTTCTATTCTTTTCTCAGAGCTCACCAAGAGTCACCAGGATCTCCATTTCACAATCTTTCTTGTCCAACAGGAGCATATTTTTATGTGAAAATGAACAATGAAAAGTCCTCATTAAATCTAGCTTGGAATCTACTATTACATTTGAATATATCCCATTCTCTTTGATATCTGTTACCTTTCCAACTAAAGAGGAGAAGAGCAAAAGACCATAAGCACAGAAATCTGCAGAGGTATTGACTGTAGCCAGCACTACAAATAGGAAATCTCACTTCCAGGGCAAAGTTAGGGAAAAGTAGGGGAGGGAAAGGAGGAGGAGAATGATTCAAAGGATGGATTCAGTGGCAACCCTGTGAGTAAAAGAATGAAACAACAAGGGACCTCAAAGGAATATCTCCCCCCTAATCCTATAATCCCACTGGGCAATCCTTAGAAGGAGGTGGGAGAGGAATGTAAAAACTGATTTTTCCCTAGTTCAGTTCTCCCGCATTAGGCAAAGTATCATAAAGGAGACCAATAGGTAGGCTGAAAGGGAAGGGAAAGTGAGATAGGAAAGGAAAGGGGCCTTCTGGTCCAATTTTACTAGGCAGTCTCTGAGGGAAGGTGAAGGGAATGGGAGTCCTGACAGGCAATGCTAGAGAGGAAATATCAGGCAAAACAAGAAGGCTAGAAAACTTGTGACAGAAGGGATTCCTATGGAAGAAGTTGACTCTCCTGGAAGACAAAAAGTTCTCTGTGGTACAAGGTGAAGGGAAGAGAAGTTGCCACCAAGGATAGTTTGGTGCAGATGAATTAGGCAGCATCCAGAGAAGGGGCCAGAACCCACATGGCAAAAAGTAGGTTCCAGGAGATGGAGCATCACTCCTCCAGCACAACTCACAGGGGTTGCAAGCAAGGGGGTTGCAAAGCAAAGTACAAGGATGCAAGCAAAAAGGAAAACTCTTCTCTCTGTACCCCAGGAGTGTTGGTTACTTAGATCAAAGCCTTGGTCACTCTACCTATAGTTTTGACTATAATTGAGTAAGTAAAGTCATCCTTGGGGTATATAAGGTGCAAGGCAAATCAGACTCATGTTCTCCTTCCTTTTACTGCCCATTCCCTTTCTGTACAAGCGAAAGGCAGTTAAAAATCAAGGCAAAAAAAGAGAAGCCACAAAAAAAAAAAGCAATAGTGGGGACTCTCACTCCAAAATATGAGACACAGGGATGTTACCTCAATTTATCATATCCTGGTGTGCCTGTGTCAAAAAACAGAAAGGGTTCAAAGGGCAGCATCATCATGCAAGAATCTAAGGGAAAAGGGATTCATGAGGCAAGAGGAATCTCCCCAGATGAATAATAGATACGGTAGAATGATTGGATAATTTTTCATTAATAATAACCTTACCACAACACTATTGGTTTGATGCTAGGCCAAAACTAAGACATTTTAAAACTTAAATACAAAACTTTTCTCTATCTATATATTGGCAACTAGGAGATACATGGATAGACCTGCAGTCAGGAAGACCTGAGTTTGAATCCTGCTTCAGACACTAACTTACCTGTGAGAACCTAGGCAAATCACTTTACCTTTTGCTGCCTCAGTATCCTCTTCTACAAAATGGGGATAATAATAGCACCTGCCTCCCAAGGTTGCTGTGAAGAGAGAATAAGATAACATTTGTAAAATATTTTGCAAACTTTAAAGTATGCTGCCTTTTATTAGCATTACTTTCCTATAGTATAATAAGGGAATAAAATCTAAAGATGAATTGGGTTTTTAATTTTATAACCTAGAGGCAAAGAGGACTACTATTACTAATAGAAAGCAATCTGAAAAGCAGACATCAATCTACCCCAATTTCATATTTTTCATTACAAATGTCACACCAGACTTCTTTTTTTTCTTTTTTTAAACCCTTACCTTCTGTCTTAATTACAGCTCTAAGACAGAAGGGCAAGGGCTAGGCAAATGGAGTTAAGTGACTTGCCCACAGTCACACAGTCAGGATGTATCTGAGGCCATATTTGACATACTACACTCCTTCAGCACTCAAATATGAAGTATTATTCTAAAACACCATGGATGCTCCATGATATAAGCCTAAATTTGATTAATGAAATGACAACATTTGAAGTGCTCTAATTCCTCAGAAGAAGACACTCTGCAAAGTATATTAAGTACTTTCACAAACATCTGAGTGTGCTTCACTATAAGACATCTGTAGTTTCCAATGACCTTTTTGACCTTAAAGATGCTGTTTTTAAAGGAATTTTGATCAAGTGTACATTACTGTGGTTTCTGCCTTTGGAAAATTAAATCAAAAATATTCATGATGAATCTACTATGTGTAGCAATACCGTATTAGCCACCATAAGAGCTATAAAGACAGGAAATAAAAGTCCAAGCCCTTTAAGCACTTACATTCTAGTAGTCTCACCCCCTATATATAACAGGAGGAATCAAATTCCAGAAAATTTATGAAAACAAAACCATATTATGTAAAGATGCACAGAAGCAAAGAAACATATTTGCCTTATCCGTGGTTCCATCTGTCACACCAGGTGTGATGTCTACAAATTCCCTTGATTCTAATACTGTTTCCTGATGTTATTCTGTGGAGCACTCAAAGCTGTTGCTTTGTAATCTAGCTAATGCATAATCCTACCTTGGCCTTGTTCTGGGGTGGGAAACTTTTGGGTGTGCAATCATTTCTCTTTGTTAGTTGTTTAAATTGCAAACAGCCTTTTTTGAAAAGAGATAAACTTCAGTGAAATTTTAAAAAGAAAATGTGGACTGAGTCTAATTCATTGGTTCATAGGAATTAACTCAGTTGGATTATGTCATTCCTTTCCTCAAGTGGTTCTCTGTTGTTTACAATATCAAATGTAAACTTCTCTTCTTGAATATCAGCACCCTCCATAATTTGGTGTGATTATATCTATTCAGCTTTTTTCACTGATTCTAGAGCTCTCTAAATAAATCATTATGCTGTCTGCAAATACAGATAATTTTGGCTCCTCGCCTATATTATCCTTAAGCCTTTCTTTTAAAAAATAGCTGCTATTTTTAGTACTGTGTTAACTAATAGTGGAAATAGTAGGCATCTTGCTTCACCCCAATTATATTGAAAAAACATGTAGAAGTTCTATTCTAGTGCTTAATTTTATCATAGTGGTACCCCTAGGTTCATAGAGGCTAAGGTATTGACATGAAAAATCTGGAAACTTCTTCCATGTTGGAATAACTTTGAGTACATTCCCATCAATAGATTCTCCTTTCTAAGAATTACAGAGAATTTAATTACAGAGAAACTCCTCACCACTTGGTCATGAATTTTGGGGGCAAGGCAATATATGAAGTAAAGAAAAATATAAAATGACACTTGGTCTTTTGTGACCCACTTCTACTTTTATAATGATGATGTTAGAGTAAGAGGAAATCAAGGATTTAGGGTACTAGGAATCATAAAGTTTTAGGCCATCTAGAAACAAAAACTTAGTTAATGGTACTATAAATATGAGATTTTTGTCTAATAACCAATTAGACAAAATTAGATCAACCAATTAAGCCAAATAGAAGAAAGAAAAAAGTTGGTACTAACTGGAAAGATGACCCAAATATTCTCCTTGGAACAGCAAACAAAGAAGTCATAAGAGTTAGTTTTATCATGTATCAAAAAGCAATGGAACATCATTTCATAGGGCATTTGATCATCTTAAATTGCAGTACACATGATAAATATCTTCAAAAAAGAAACCATGAAAATAATTTTAGCTTACATGCTGATATTTTATTGAAGAAGATGGAAATATAAAGAAATTATATGAAGGGCAAGATAAGACCCTCCAAATTATGGAATTATGGTCAAAGGGATTTAAAACAATGAATACTCTTTGACCCAGTACCACTACTAGGTCTGTATCCCAGAAAGATCAAAAAAAGGGGGAAAGGACCTATTTATACACATATATTTACAGCAGTTCTTTTTGTGGTGGCAAAGAATTAGAAATTAAAGGGATATCCATCAATTGGGGAATGGCTAAACAAATTGTGACATATGATGGTGATGGAATACTGATATGCTGGAAGGAATGATGAACAAGATGATTTCAGAAAGACCTGAAAAGACTTCCATGAACTGATGCAGAACAAAATAAGCAGAACCAGGAGAGCATTGTACACAGTAACGGCAATGTTGTGGAAAGACCAACTGTGATAGACTTAGCTATTTTCAGAAATACAATGATCCAGAACAATTCTGAGGAACTAATGACAAAGAATGCTATCCACCTCCAGAGAAATAGCTATTGGAGTCAGAATGCAGGTGAAAGAATATGATTTTTCAATTGTTTATTTGAATTTATATTTTGGGATTTGGGTTTCATAAGATTGCTCATGAAAATTAAGAAATATGTTTTGCATGATAATACATGTATAACCCAGATTGAATCATCTGCCAGCACCAGAAGGAGGAAGTAAAGGAAGGGAGGGAGAGAAGTTTGATCATATAACTTGGGAAAACTTGTATAGAAATTCGTTATTACATGTAATTGGTAATTTTTTTAAAAGACCATCCAAATTAAATGAACTGACATCTTAACATTAAGTGACTGAAATGCAGATGAGAAAAGTCAGTATGATGAAAAAATATGTTGAAAAATATGGTTTAGGAAAAATGAATCAATAAATGCCAAAGGCTTTTAGATTATTACAAAAGACACATATATTCATCATGAACATGCTTTCTTCAAGAAAAAAATCAGAAGTGTTCAAAATGGAAACCACTGAATAATGTAAAAATGATTACATATTAATTGGCATTTAATCCTATTACTGTGTCATTTCTTTTTTATTCAAAGATATTTTTCCCAGTTACATGTAATAATAATTTTCAACATATATTTTCCAAGGTAATAACTCCATCTCCCTCCCTCGTTTTCCTCCCCCAACTCAGAGATGGTAAACAATTTGATCTGGGCCATGCATGTGTTATCATGCAAAACGCACTTCCATATTGCTCATTTTTGGAAGAGCACACTTATACAAAATCAAAACCCCGAAATAAAACCATAAATAAACTGATGTGGAAAATAGTATGTTTTGACCTACATCTGACTCTAACAGTTCTTTTGATATGAGTCATTTCTGATTCAGTTATCTGTGTACTGTAAAATCATCAACTTATTAAGGCAAAAATTAAAATGAGAAATAAGAAAAAATTAAAATGAGAAATAAAAAAAATCAAAATGAGAAAAAGATAAAGTATACAAATAAAAACTCCAAACTGTTCTATTTAAATAAATTGTTAATGCAAAGATAGGAATTGGATGGAGAAAAGGACCCTGTCACCAATTACAACAATTTCAAAAAAACTTTTTTAAAAAGTTTAACCAATGGAAATCAATTACTATATTAAGAAAACCAAGAGAGTCTACAAATCACATTGAACAACAAATGCTTTAGATAGTGGCTGAGTTAGGGGTGGCATAGCAGCTGAAAACAACATTGGTTTAGTTGCAGCTGGGTGACTCAATAAATAGAGTGCCAAGTCAAAAGTTGGGAGGACCTGCGTTCAAATCTGACTTCGGACACTTCCTAGCTATGTGATCTTGGGCAAGTCAATTAACCCCAGTTGCCTATAACCCTTACCACTCTTCTGTCTTGATACTCATATTAATTCTAAAACAAAAGGTATGGGTTTTTTTAAAGACAATATTGATTTAGAATTTTAATTCCTTTTTTAAAATGTTCATCAAAAATAATGACAAGATAATGAGCATTATTATTTAATAAAGCAGTGAAAATCTTAGAGGAAAAAATGAGTTTAAAGAAAACTAAGCAAAGTTATTTAAGGATAAAATTGGAATACCAAAAAGAAAAGAAAAAGCTGTAGAAATATTTTTATAACATTTCTTTCACTATGAAGCACATTGGAACCATTACATTTGGACTCAAAATCACTGTCTTGCATGTCCTTATAGAGAAATGGGTAAAAGTAATAAAGAATGAAAATTAGAAAAGCAATTCTACTAGAACAAGTATACAAAGAGAAGGATTGTGGTAGAGGAAATACAGCTTTGTTGGTAATGTGAAGTTAATTCTCAAGGCATCTGAAAGAGAAAAGTGACAAAAGTTATGAGAAAATTGGACCTTAATATTGCCACACACACACACACAAAAAAGAGGGAAAGGTAGTGGAAAGAACATAGTAACTACTGATGCCTACACCTAATCTCAAATCTATCCAAAAATTAAATGAGAATAAAGTACACTCAGTCAGGGCATGACAGTATCAGAACGAGTACAGAGAGAAAAGAGAAGGACTGAAACAGTCATAGGGACACTTACTTTAAGGAGGCAAGAGATAGATGGTGATTTAGCCAAGAAGATGAAAAAAGAATGAACAAATAAAGAAAGGGAGACTCAGAAAGAGCACTGTCTTGGAAGCCAATTGAAAAATGTCCATAAGTAGTCAACGGTATCAAAAACTGGAAAGAGAACAAGAAGCGAGAGGATGGTGATTTAGAAAAAGGTAACAGGATATTACTGTGATTAAGAGATCATTGGTAACTTTGCAGAGAACTGTTTAATCTAATGCTGGATCAAAGGCCAAAATCAAACAGCTGAAAATAAGTAGGTGGTGAGATATTCTCTTCTTATAATGCAATCCCAGCTTCTTTCTCTCTTCCGTAAAGTCTAATCATCTCTCAAGGCCCATTTTAAGTCTTACCCTCTTTATTACTTCAACCCTTATTGATCTTTCTCTTCTCTTTATTCTATTTAATTTTTCAGGAAGAACAGGAGATATAATGAAAGATTGGAGTCTGGAGATCATGTGATTGTCAAGATGACAGAGTGGATATTTTTATAAACCTCTCTAACCTAAAAACCTCAAAAAAAGGAATTATGTACCAGATATCAAATAACCAAATCTTAATGTATGTGAGAAGGGAAAAGCACTGCACAAGTGGAAAAACTTCATGAAAGAACATAATAAAAATTAACTATTTAGAGCTCCTTCTCAGTGTCTCCAAACCTTCCCCAACCCACTCTATCATCAAAAGCAATCTGGATAAGAAATCTTTCAGTCTTGGGCTTCACAGTCTAATGCAGGACTCCCTATATGGTTTCCCCATATTAATGACTCAGCCTCCCTCCCTGTCACTCCACAAATGCAACAGATACTGATTCTACCCAGCCATATGGAGAAAAGAGAGAAGAGGAGAAGGGTATGGAATAAACAGGCAACAGCATTATGGAAATGCTGACTAGAGGGGGAAAGACTTCGATGCCTGAGGGAAAGAGGACTGCAAACCTGCAATGGATATCTTCCAAATATAATTTGTTCTGTTTGGGGACCAAGAACTCCTTTACCCCACAGTATATAAAGGCTCAAAATGCTGAGTCTAAGGAGATCATTGAATCATCCAAGAGATCATGGAACAATAGCAAGAAACTCCAGGACAACTCAAAAGAGAAATAAAACAAAGATTTAAAGAGGATGATAAAAATGAAAAATGGTTTAGTTGTCAGAATACTCAGTGTAGAAACAGCTGGGTAGCTCAGTGGATTGAGAGTCAGGCCTAGAGACGGGGGGTCCGAGGTTCAAATCCGGCCTCAGACACTTCCCAGCTGTGTGACCCTGGGCAAGTCACTTGACCCCCATTGCCCACCCTTACCACTCTTCCACAGAAGTTAAGGGTTTAAAAAGAAAAAAGAATTCCCAGAATACTCAATGTATAATTTTCTTTTAAGAATACAAAACTTAAAAGATTCCATAGACAGTCTAACCTCTGCTTCTTTGGAGAGACTATCTATGGAATCTTGGAGAGACTGTCTATGGAATCTTTTAAGTTTTGTATATATATGTAAACTTAAAGATTTTAGGTATAGATATATATATAGAAAGAAAGAGAGAAAGAGAGAGAATAACAAAGTTGGCAGGAAAAAAGCAAAAGGCAACAATGTTAAAAAGAACACTTGGATTCTATATAAACTAAAGCAACTGACCTAGAAGAAAGGATATACAAAATTAGTCTGTCGGTAAGCATTTATTAAATCACTACCAAGAGCCAAGCACTGATGAGACAAAGAAAGGCAAAAACTAGACCCTGCCCTCAAAGAGTTCACAATCATATGAGGGATGAAGGCAAATATTGCTCAACATTGAAAACAACTATGTACAAATTACATCCAGGATAATTAGGAAATAATCAACAGGCGAGGCACTATAATTAAGAGAGGTTGGGAAAGGCTTCCTGTAGATTTTAGCTTGCATTTAAAGGAACCACGGAAGAAGAGATAAAGAAGAGCATTCCAGGCCTGGAGGACAACCAGTGAAAATATCCTGGTCCGAGGCCAAAATCACTGGGTCGGATTAGGGGTCTGGAGAAGGTGTAAAGTAGAAGAATATTGGAAAATGAAGGAGGCTCAGGAAAAAGAATATTCCCATGGTGGTAAGAGTTATGGAATCATAACCTAATTCATCTGAGGGAAATTTGCACATTAGATTACTTCTGGGTAGTAACACCTACCTTAGTAGTAGTAGAAGATCCTACCAAGAATGATGGAGTGAGGAGGGGAACAATAGAAAGGACAGGACTGACCTAGAATCAGATATAGGACAACCCAGCATTAGAAGTGGTGAGTGATTATGGTTACAATGGCCAAGTGACCAAAGTATAGACCCAGGCCTCATACTAAGTACATGGAGTAACTCCCACAACACAAAATCACTTCCATATTCCCAAGTTCTGTCATAGTGCCTGATGCTTAGTAGGTCCTTAATAAATGTTGCCTGATTCATTCATTAAGCCATATTTTAAGAAGTGAAAGTAGAAAATAGGGAGATTAGGGGAAAATCTTTAACTAAAATTTGAAATTAAAAGGAGGATGGAATTGAAACTTTGCATTGAAGCTCTAACTTCACAAGAAATATGGAGAGAATAAAAAAAGGAACAAATAAGAAGTGGATGATTCAATTTAGAATAGACTGAGGGGGCAGCTGGGTGGCTCAGTGGATTGAGAGCCAAGCCTAGAGACAGGAGGTTTTAGGTTCAAATCTGGCCTCAGACACTTCCTAGCTGTATGATCCTGGGCAGTCACTTGACCCCCATTGCCTAGCCCTCACCACTCTTCCATATTAGAATCAATACAGACTATTGATTCTAAGATGGAAGGTAAGGGTTTAAATTTTTTTTCAGAATAGATGGGGAAGGGGGAAAAAATTAGGAGGAGGAGGAAGAGGCATTGGAAAAACTCTTGGAAAGGGACACTAAAGAATGCCACCGTTTTTTTAATTTGGAAGAAAGAGAAGGAAGGAAGGAATCTTATGAACTATATACTCAAATGTATGGGGACAGAAGAAAGTCAAAACAATGAGACAAATAAAAAATAAATTAACAATTTAAGTAAATTCAAGGACTTTGAAAAAGGGCAAGGAAATGGGAATAGAACAAGAAGAAAGAACATATAAGAATATGCTAGGAGCAAGGAAGTATAAATAAAGGTAATTGTATGGATAACATCATGGCTTAAAAAAAGAAGAGGGATAAAAATAAGCACAAAAAAATTGATTGGAGGAAAACACACACCTAGGAAGCATGTGTTTTAAAAGTAAATGAACTGGGGGCAGCTGGGTAGCTCAGTGGATTGGGAGCCAGGCCTAGAGACGGGAGGTCCTAGGTTCGAATCCGGCCTCAGCCACTTCACAGCTGTGTGACCCTGGGCAAGTCACTTGACCCCCATTGCCTACCCTTACCACTCTTCCACCTAGGAGCCAAAACACAGAAGTTAAGGGTTTAAAATTAAAACAAACAAACAAAAAAAAGTAAATGAACTGTGAGAGTCAGGCCTAGAGACAGGAGGTCCTAGGTTCAAACCCGGCCTCAGCCACTTCCCAGCTGTGTGACCCTGGGCAAGTCACTTGACCCCCATTGCCCACCCTTACCAATCTTCCACCTATGAGACAATACACCGAAGTACAAGGGTTAAAAAAAAAGTAAATGAACTACTAAATCAAAAATGAAAGAGTAGCAAAATGTTAAGAAAGAAAAACCAGCCCAACAACTTGTTGTTTATAAATACATCTAAAAAATAAACATCCATACAGAATGGGAGCAGAGGGGAGACTCAATGACCACCAGGCAGGGTTATTGTAAAAATGGTTTCTGTTCCTGCACAAGACAAACTAGATGGCCTTATAAAAAATGGAATCACAGATTTAGAGATGATAGGAACCTTAGAGGTCATTTAGTCTGCTCTAATCATTTTGTAGATAAGTAAACTGAGGTCCAAAGAGGTAAATTATTTTGCCCAAGTCAACTTCAGCAATAAGTGGAGAGTTCAAATGTTAATTCATGGCATTTGACCCCAAATCTATCATATCACACATCTGGGGTCCCTTCCAGTTCTGTTTCTGTACAATGTTAAGGATCCAAACAAAAAGTAATAAAAGAGTACCATAATTCTTCTTGTTAAAAAAAAGAAAAACAATAGTATATAAAACTTTAAATACTTTTTGTCATACTATCAAATCACAGACTCTCAGAGTTGGAAGGAACTTCAGAGCTTAAATATTCTAGTCAACATCTAAATATGAATCCAGAGGCAATTAGATGGTACAGTAGAAAGAGTACCCAGTCTGGAGTCAAGAAGGCCTGAGTTCAAATCTGGATTTAGACACTTACTAATGTGCATTTTAACATCACCTATTTCCTGGCATTGTTGTGAGTTTTAAATGAGACAGTACCTATAAAGAACTTGGGCCATGGTCTGACATATAGTAAATCATATTAAAATGCTAGCTTTTATTGCCTTATACAGCAAAGCTGATAAACGGTCGTTGAACCTTTACACAAAGAACTACAATAAGAAGGAGAAAATCACTGACTCCTAAGGCAGACCTTTCAATTTCTGAACAGTTCTATTGGGAAATTTTTGCTAATGTTGAGCCTAAATTTACCTTTTTGTAACTTACACCATTGCTCATTATCCTTCCATCTGATGCCAAGCAAAGCAAGTCCTTCTTTCACATGACAGTCCTTCAGATAGTAATAATAATACCCCCCAAGACATTTTCTCCAGGCCAAATATCTTCCTCAGCTGATTATTCCTTATGAAAATATGGCAGGCAAAACTGGACAGACCACCCAGATTTAGTCTATCCAGCACAAAAACAATAGAACTTCCAATTATAGATGCTATACCTCTCTTTAAGGTCATCTGTTTTTACATTACCTTTCTTGGTTGACTTATCATCCCATTGATTATCATATAATTATCTCATGTTTGGCTTAAAGTCCTCTAAAACCATCCGATTTTTAATAAATTTCTTTCTAGCTATAACTTCCCATATTTTATTTAGAAAGCTGATTTTTAACTCAAACATACTACTTTTATATTTTCTGTACTTCATTTTATTATATTTGACCCAATGTTCTAGCCTTATCAAGATCTTTTTTAATCTTAGCTATCATCCAAGAGGTTTGTTCTACCTTCTGTCTTTGTATAAACTAAAAATTTGAGAAATATGCCATCTATGTCTTTTATAAAGTCATTGAAAAAAAGCAATCAATAGCATATGGCTTGGCACAGATTGCCTGTATCATTTTCTGTTAGAGATGTTCAACCTTCAAGTTGACCTCAAACCATTAATGACTACTTTTGAAGTCAAGCCATTTGACCAGTTCCAGATATGCCTCTAAGCAAGCCAATTAACCTCTGTGTGCCTGTTCTCTCACCTGGAAAATGGAGATAATAACAGCATCAGCCTCCCAGTATTATCATGAGGATCAAATGAGATAATAATTGTCAAAAGCTAAACCCAGTGCCTGGTACGTTGTAAGTCCTGTACAAATATTAGCTATCTTTATTATTTATTAATTGTCTCTATCCCTCATCTCTCTGATTTCTTATTTTAGGTCTGCTAAATTTCCCTGACCTACTGCCCTAGTACTCCAATATTCAAACTCCCAAACCTATGAGACTCTTTTCTATGTCCTTATATAAATAATAGTAGTAATGGTGGTGGTGGTGGTAATGATGGTGGTGGTGGCTCACATTTTATGGCACCTAAAGGTTTACTACAAGATTTGCCTGTGTTGTCTCCATCATTCAACAAGAAGATAAAAAGAAAGGGAAAAAAGTCCCTTACTCTCAAAGAGCTCTCAATCTAATAAGGAAGATAGCATGCAAACAAACAACACATACTCGATAAATTGGGGATGGTCTCAGAGGGACGACAAGAAAATTAAGGAGTACTTGGAAAAGGCTTCTTGTAGAAGAAGGAACTTTAGCTGAGGCTTGAGAGAAGTCATGGAAATTTAGAGGTGGGGATGAGGAGGCTGAGTGTTCTAGATATAGGACATAGCCAGGGAAGTCAGGAGATGGACGAGCGCATGGTAGAGGAGGAAGGAAGTAAAGTATAAGAAAACTGGAAATGTAGGCAGGGGCCAGATTATGAAGGGCTATAAAAGCCAAATAGGGTGTTTTATATTTGATACTAAATGGAATAAGGAGTTACTGAAATATACTGAATTAGAGCTTCAAAACAATCTACAAGAGAGTTGCTATTATTATCCCTAAGTCCTAGCTAAGGAACCTAAAACTTAGAAAGTTTCAATAATTCACTCAGGGTGAACTAATAACAGTAAATTCTAGGGCAAGTTTCAAATCCAGGTCTTGGTGCTAAATCCAGTACTATTCATTTCAGCAAATGGCTATGGGATAGGGGAAGAAAAGGAGTTCCTTGAATTCTCTTAACCTTGTATGGAAAACAATAGAGTCCGCATTAGTCTATTCCTTTTTCTCTAGTCATTCGTTTCTGTGATGGTATCCTTTCCACAATTTCTGCTGCATACTCCTTCATTTATAATATGTGCAACCTACTCATTCCCATAATGCCCCTTCTTTATTGTCCTTTCTGTGATACTCAATTTTATTCCTTTGGAATAAAATCATGGAGTCCATGATTTAACAGTCATATATAAACCAAAGACAATTGTTAAAGAGAGTGGCCTGTTTCAGAGAAAAGCTTAGGGTCATTAAAAGATCTCCCAGAGGCAATCCAATCTACTCCCCTTCTCTTATTCAAATCTGAGCCCAGATCATTATCTATTTGCAGGATCTATCCAAGATCTATAATGAATAACTTCCATGAAATATCTATCCAACTATATAACAAAATCTGGATCATAGATATTCTTCATCTTGCTCTTTCCTGTGAGAATAGTTGGGCATTTAGAAGTTTCTGCAACATTTCAGGACTTCATGAAATCAGCATAATGCCTTCTGCAAGCAGGCACTTCCAGAGGACTTGACCCTCCAAAAAGCATCCCTCTTCCAATACGGCTCTTTAATTAGACATTCTCCATGACATTGGCAAATAGCTTTGGTAAGTATACAAGTTCTTTTATGCCGTGCTTGTTATAAATAGAGGGTTACTGAACAAAGTTTTCTTGATGTGTCTTCCAAACAAATCTTAAATAATTTTGACTTGTACACCACCTTATTGGAAGAATGCCTTTAAAGTAATGTTTTGCTTAATCAAATTAACTTCTTTTTAAAGAGTAAGATAGATAGATAGATAGATAGATAGATAGATAGATAGATAGATAGATAGATAGATAGATCTTGAAGTCATCTATGAATAAATGATAATTGAAGCCATGGGAGCTGATGAGATCACCAAAAGAAAGGACATAGAGAGAGAAAAAAAAGAAACCTAGGACAGAACGTTGGGGAGCACTCATCATTTATGAGCAGTATTTTCTAAATTCCTTCTGGAAGCACCATTTGTGCCCTCATAACAATAATTATTGGTTTTGACAAGTCTCAGGAAGTTTCTCATCATCTTGGACACATGCTACAGGGACAGCAGGTCTTTGTATTGTTACTATTATGTCCATGAATACCTACTTCAATATCCCACAGGAAAGAGTCACCAACTACCACTAGCCTCTTCTTCCTCTGACCCTTACTGGATGATTAGTAGAATGTAAGCTCCCCATAAAGTAGGAACTATTCCATCTGTCTCTGTATACCTAGCACCTGCTACAATGTTCACATCCAGTAGATGCCTAAAAGAGACTTGCTGTCCCTCAGTCCATGCAATCACAAAGAATCATACAAAGAGGTATGGGGAGAAAAAAGGAGTCTCCTGGTGGTTCAATGGTTAGAGCTCTGGGCCTGGAATCAGAAAGACCTGAGTTAATTTGGCTTCAGACATTTCCCAGCTGTGTGACCCTGGGTAACTCACTTAGCTTCTGATTGCCTAACAAAAGGATTCATTGGATTCTCTGGAAAAGGAAAGAGTAAATCACTTCAGTATCATTGCCAAGAAAACCCCATGGTCAGTGAGGATATATCAGGTCACAAAGAGTCATTCATGACTGAATGGCTAAACAATCACAAATAAAAAAGGAAGTTCCATAGAAAAATTCCCCTTTGTCTTTTGAAACTTCCCAGATCCATCCACTTCTAAATTAGCCTTTCAATGACACAAGGCTAGGGAACAGAATGAAAAAGGTTGCCTTTTTCTTGTCATCCTAAAGGACTCCTAAAAGTCCTGTTTTATCCCAGAACCAATTCAAGAACTGGAAAATGCTCCAAGGTAGCCCTAGACATCAGTGTTTACCAGCAACCTAAAAGTATTATTCAGCCCAAACACCAAGCCAAATTAAGAATTTTGTAGAAATGGAACCCTAGAAATCATTATGGGGAACAGAAAACATCAGTAAATAGGGAAGAGGGAATGTATCTAGCTAGGACCAGAAAACCTACAAAGGGGCCAATGCACTCAAAAACCCCCATGTGATTAGTCTAGTAACCCTTGTCTGTGTAATCAGTGTCATATAAAAGCCATAACTTCAGTTCATTTCATTCACACACTATTCCTAGGAGAAGCGGAGAAGCTGGGATTTTTATCTCTATAAACAAGGAAACAAACAAGAATGGTTAAGTGGTTAAGATTAAGTCACACAGCCAAAACATAGGACTCAACAGTTCCCAAGTCTAAACTTTATTCAATTGGATAAAGATGCCTTCATGGTTGAGTGAAGAGTCATTAAATCAGGGATATGGAAAACAGAAGAACGGCATTTTCCTCCCCACCACCAACATCATTTTGACTACACAAAGCCCAACAACTTTGTCTTTAGTCTCCTATCAAAAAAGAAAAAATTAGAACAGCATTGTACATATTCTTGCCAAAGGATTTGTAAAAACTGCTACTTTTTTAAAATCCTTAAAATAATCTCCACCACATCAAATGTGATGGTTTATTATATACTAACCTCTTTCTACTTAAGTTCTTCTAATTTAAAAAAAGGTTCGAGGAAAACTGCTACAAGAGCCTTTCTTCCATTAATGTATACCTTAGATTTGCATGTTTTATTTCAATGATATCTAATGATATGCTTTGTAAATAATTACAGCAGCTAAATGGCCCAGTGGATAAGAGCTAGGCCTGTAGAAGACCTGAGTTCTAATCCCATCTCAGATATCTATAAGCCTCTCACTTCTCTCTGCCTCGATTTCCTCATCTGTAAAATGAGGATAATAAGAGCATCTAATTAACAAGTTGTGTCAATTGAAATAATCTATTATAAATTACTAATCTATTGTACATAATCTATAGTGCTTTGCAAACCTTGAAGCATTATGCAAATTAATTTACTATTTTTTCTATTATCCTCCTAAAAGCTTTAAACAATTATCTTAAGAAATAACCCTCTCAAGAGCCATCCAATGTTTCAGTGACCTAATTCTCCTCTCTCTACAATTCCTTATCCTTGTTGAGTTGTGTCTGACTCTTTGTGATCCCATTTAGAGTTTTCTTGGCAGAGACACCAGAGTTTGTCATTTCTTTCTCTGAATCATTTAACAGATGAGGAAACTGAGGCAAATAGGGTTAAATGACTTGCTGAGGGTCACACATCTAGTAAATGTCTGTGACTAGATTTGAACTCAGAAAGATGAGTCTTTCTGAATCCAGGCCTGATGCTCTATCCATTGTGCCTGGCAAATAGTAACTGCTTAATAAATGTTTATAAATTGAATGACTGACTTCATTCTTTTGGAAGTTACAGAAATACTGCCCTAGAACTCAGGGCTCCTGAGTTCTAAGCTTAGATATGCTGTCAGCTAGATTTGCATTACAGCAAATTATTTAATATCACTTTTTTAAAGAATCATAGGATTTAGAGCTGGAATGAATGTCAGAAATTACCTGATCTAATCCTCTCATTTTAGTGATTAAGAAACTGAGACTCAAAGGTACTAAATGACTGTGTCCCAGCTTCCATCAGGAGTAAGTAAATAGCAGAGCTAGAATTTGAAACTGAGCATTCTGGCTTCAAATCCAGTGCTCTTTCCATTCTGTGCTGTTGCCTCGATTTCTTTATAATTTTCTATAATCTACAATTAATATAAATATATAATTTATAATTTCTTTTTAATATTAGAGGCTTTCTTCAAGATCCCTTCAAGCTCTTAGAATGAAGGATTTTGCTCTATTATCTTTCCCTTTTTCCCGTTCACTATAATTTCTAACAGAAAACAGCAAGAAAAGGAGACATTCCTAGCGTTGATTTTGGTAGGGCTAGCAGTTCTGCCTGGGCCACTAGGTGGCCCCATAGTGTACAGAGTCCTGGGTCTAAAGTCAGGAAGACTCATCTTCCTAAATTCAAATGTGGCTTCAGGTTCTTAGTAGCTGTGTGACCCTGGGCAAGTCACTTAATCCTGTTTGCCTCAGTTTCCTCATTGGCAAAATGAGTTGGAAAAGGAAATGGCAAGCCACTCCAGTATTTTTGCCAAGAAAATCCCAAATGGAGTCACAAAGAGTCAGACACAACTGAAAAGACTGAACAACAAAAACATGCTAAGTACCGACTAAAAGAGTCAGACATGACTGAACAACAGCAAACAGTTCTGTACTGCAACTTCAAACGGAGGAGGAAAATGAAATTAATGATTCAAACAGAGTGGGTTTTCTAAAACGATTTGTGGATTTCCATTAACTCTTGTCATCATTGCTCTTTATTGGTCCAGGTGTGCATATGGACGTCAGCAAGTGTGACCTTAGGCAAGTCACTTGATATCCCTGTACATCATTTATAAAAATAGAGATACATTTTGCCCTTATCTTCAACCTTTAGAATACTAACCTATTTTTAATTCATTCATTTTTATTACATTTTTCCTAATTCTATGGAGACACAATTTTTCATCATTGTTTTCTGACATTTCCCAAATCACATTCTCTTCCTCTCTCCTTTCTCACTTCCTGAAATGGCAGATAATATGATGTAGGTTATACACGTACTGTCATGCAAACATATTTCCATGGTTGTCATGTTGTGAAAGAAGACATATCATTTATATGAGAAAATAATTCACAAAGGAAATAAAGTGAAAAATTATACACTTCAATCTACGTTCAGACTGTCAATTCCTTCTGTGGCAGCAAATCGCCTTTTTCAGCACGAGTCCCTCAGAGTTGTCTTGGACCCTTAAATTACTGGTAGTCAAAGTACAGTTCAGATGCCCCCTTGCTACCAGAAGTCATTCCTGATCTGATTCCCGCCCCACCTAATGCTCTGTGCCTCTTTAAATTATTCCTGCTACTTTGTACATAAACATTATTCCCCTATCCTTAGTCAATCACCAGCAGCTAGATGGTACAATGGATAGATCTCTGGACTTGGAGTCTTGCTGCCTCAGAGATTTACTAGCTATATAACTTCAGTGAAGTCACTAATTTTGCTATTTACTAGTCTTGTGCCCAGAAAAATTGCTTAATTAACCTCTCTTGGCCTCATTTTCCTCATCCAGAAAATATGGTGTTATAAGGATCAAATGAGATAATATGTTTAAAGTGTTTTGTAAACCTGGAAGTGCCCTATAAAATAGTAACTCATATTATTTCACTTTTATCTTATTATTTATTACATTTGTTATTTTATATTACATATAATATTATATTATAATATTTATTATATTATTTCACTTTTACCCCTTCAGTGCCTAGCACGGTGCCTTACTCAGTATTAAGCAAGCATTTAATCAATGCTTGTTTAACTGAACTAAAGTAATAATAACTTCAGAGGATCATTTAAAAGGCTAACTGAATCAAAAGTGTAAAAGTGCTTTGAAAAGTATCAAGCAAATATAAGATGGTATTATTTGTGGGGCAGCTGGGTGGCTCAGTGGATTGAAAGCCAGGCTAGAGAGGGGAGGTCCTAGCTTCAAATCTGACCTCAGGCACTTCTTAGCTGTGTGACTCTGGGCAAGTCACTTAACCCCCATTGCTTAGCCCTTACTGCTCGTCTGCTTTGGTACCAATACCTAGTATTCTAAGATGGAAGGTAAGGGTTTAAAAAAAAATGATGGTATTATTATAGTTGAGAGTGGGCTAACCTTGTTACATATCTGCCCTTTTCTTTACTGAATGCATGTGGAGTGGTTTTCTTTTCACCAAAGATAATGAAGAGACACAGACACACTCTCCCTAAGGAATTCTTAATCAGTTCCAGGAAAATATGGCATTAGATGAAACATCATTAAAAGGAGAAATCTGTGCCAGGGGGATCATGTTATAAAATGGGTGATATGCTGAATTATGTCACAGTGGGTGTTAATTATAACATTTAACATGGTTGCTATGAAATGACATTGGCCAAGACAACTCGAGGCTGAGTACTGATTTATAAACTTTTTCTGGAACAACGATGGAACTTCACACAAATTTGCACCTTGGAAAGCTCTTACTAACTGAATCTGCCAACTAACTCAACAAACATCTCGGATATAGTATTCTTGTACAAGCCACAGTGCCAGATGCTAGGGTCAAAAGACAAGGATGAAACCATTATCCCTGCCTTAAAGAAATTTTTTTTTTTTACTTGGGGGACAAAACATATACACAAATAAATATCCTACATCTAAAACAGAGAAGGGAGAGATCACTTAAAGCAGAGAGCATCCGGAGAGACTTAGCAGAGGAGGCAGCTTCTGGATTGAATCTCAAAGGAAGACAAAGATTCTGAGAAATAAGGAAAAGGAGAGAACGCATGGAGAAGAGCTTGTGTTCAGTGCATGAAAGAAAGAGGTAGAGTGCCAAGTTCAAGGACTAAATGTTAATGCAATTTGGCTCCCACTCCCCTCCAACTCGCTAATCTAGTGACACTGGTCCTTTATTGTTTCTCACACAAAACCTCTAATCTCCCAACTCCCTCCTCCAGCCTTCAGACTGGCTATCACCCATGCCTGGAATGTTCTCTCTCCTTATCCTAGCTCCCTGGCTTCTCCAGCTTCCTTCAAAACTCAGTTCACACTTCCTACCTGGGTAGCCCTAGGCAAGTCACTTAACCTCAATTGCCTAGCTCTTCCTACTCTTGTGTCCTAGAATTGATACTAAAGAGAGGAGGTAAGAGTTTAAAAAAAAAAAAAAAAAAAAAAGACAACTCCAATCCTGCCTTCTGCAGAAAATCTTTCTTGGCCCCTTTCCTTACCCTCTCCCAGTGTCTTTCCTCTGAGATTAGCCTCCAGCTCCTCTATTGTACATCATCGGGGTACTTCGTTTTCTGTAGGTGGTTTTACCCATTCTAATGAGTTTCCTAAGGGGAGAGACCATGTTTTTACTCTTCTCTGTGTCTTCAGTAGTTAGCACAATGTCTAGCACTTAGTACATGCTTAATAAATGAATATTTATCCACTAATTGGAAAATGAGAGTTTGTGAGGGCGAATAATATAAAGTAAGGCAAGAAAGGTCCATGTGAGCTGGATTGCAGTATCTTAAAGGCCAACTTAAGGCTATTGTATTTTATCTTATAGGAAACAGGGAGGCATTGATGATTTCTGATGCAAGAGATAAATAAGAGGATGTGTTTTGGAAGGGTTCTCTGATAGCCGTGTGGATGGTCAATGGGAAGGTAACAAGACTGGAAGCAGGAAGACCAATTAGGACATTATCAGAATAGTTCAGGTGAGAAATGGCCAAGCCAGCCATGAGCCAGGGTAGCGCCTATAGGAATGCTGAGAAGGGTGCCAATGTTAGATATTTGGGAGATAGAGTCAATAGCTCCAGCAGGTACTATTTTCCTGCCTGACTGATAATAATCATTGATATGATCTGCCAAATAAATCATACCAAGTGAGTCCATATGATTCATCATCCCAGAGATGACAAAGACTTTATCTGAACATTAAAAGGCATTCTTCCAATGGCAGAAACACGTCTTCCTTTTGCAGAACTCCATTGCCACTTTACAGTCTAGTGCTTTTTCTTCTCTATACAAGTTATCTTTGTAGGAGGATGCCATTTCTCAACATACACCTGAGGCTGTGTGGTAATCTCTATCACTGGCAAATTGCTAAACAGGTCTTATTATCAATCTTCCCTTAAAAACAAGTAAACGATGCACCCACCTACATCAAGCAACACACTTAGCATAGATAATAGGGTTTTAGAGTGTGAAAAGGGCCTTACAGTCCACTTCAACTCCCTCCATTTTACAGATGTGGAAACTAAGGCCATAGAGGTGAAATAATCTGTCCATGTAACAAAGCCAGTATTCAAACCACACGTCCTGGGATTCCAAATCCAGCACTCAGTTTCACCAAACCTTCCTGACTCCCAGATGGAGCCCCGTTAAGCTAATACAACTGGGACAGCATGATTGGAGACTTAGTTGAACTACTTATAACAAACACAACTCAAGTTCCAAGCTACCTCTCTCTGCGTTTTTTGTTTTCATTAATAGTAAAGAGAAGGACAGGGCAAAGCTTCATTATTCCCTCTACCCAGGCAGAATTGTTTATCAATAAACATTAGCACAACAAAGAATTCATTATAATGAAACTCTCCAGGTCTCTTCCAATAATCCATAATGTATAATATGTTATAAATCTTATAATTATTCATATTTCTTGGAATAGATAAGTGATTTTAATAGTATAGATAAAGATAGCTCACAGTAAAAAATGTCCTTGGTAGATAGCATTTAAGTTATAGAAGACAGTGTTAGACGGCTATTTAGAGCACTGCCAGGATAGCTAGACGACACTGCTGATAGAGTCCTGAATCTGGAGTCAGGAGTACAAAGTTGATACTAACAATATGGCTGTGGGCAAGTCACTTAGCCTCTGTTTGCCTCAGTTTCCTCATCCGCAAAATGAGGCTGATAGTAATATATTATGTTAATAACAGCACCAACCTCCAAGGGTTGTTGCGAGATTAAACTGAAAAGGTTAAAATATTTGTAAAGGGCTTTGCTTAAAGCACTAAAAACAGAATGTGCCAGAAACCAGGTTCAAGTCTCTCTGCCCACCTAGCTAGATAGCCCTTGTGCTACATTGCTTATTTACAAAGAACCAATTATACAAACACATACACATGCAGTTTGTTCACATGATTATTATTCAGTAATCCATCAACGAGCATCTTTCCACATACATATCAATGGCTAGCACTGTGCTAGGCACTCAGTCTGACAAAAAGGAAAGCTTTCAAGGAGTTTATATTCTATCGAGAGCCAACATGTACATATAATCATATGCAGAATACATTTTAGGTAAAATAAATATAAGGTCATTATGTAAAAAACAAAATACAGGAAATTGGAGTAGGGGAAAGGCATCCTGTAAAAGGTAGTCCTTAAGCTTCTGAAAGGAAGCTAGGGATTCTATGGAGCAGAAATGAGGAAGAAGTACACTCCAGGGTTGGGGAACTGTAACATGGAAAATGACAGGGTGGAATTCCTGCAAGATACAGGGTCTGACCCTGCCATTTTCCATGTTACAGGAACACCAGCACAAAAGAATGGAAATAGGGAGTAGAGTCCCGGTATTAAGGGGGGGAAATAGCAGGCAAGCTTAGCTGAACTGCAAATTGTAAGAAAGGGAATAGGAACAGCTAGATGACTCAATGGATAGAGAACCAAGCCAGGAGACAGGAAGTCCTGGATTCAAATAAGACCTCAGATACTTCCTAGCTGTGTGGCCCTGGGCAAGACACTTAGTTGCCTAGCCTTTTTACTGATCTTCTGCATTAGAACCAATACTTAGTATTGATTCAAAGAAAGAAGGTAAGGGTTTAAAAAAATAGTAACAAGATAATGAGGCTGGAAAGATTAGTTGGAGTCAAGTTATAAAGGGTTTTAATAGCTAAATAATGGAGTTTATCTTTTATCCTTGAGGCAAGAGGGAGCCACTGAATTTTATTGAGTGATGTAGTTAGATCTATGCTTAATGAAGATCATTTTGTGGAGAATGGATTGGAGCTGGCAGAGGCTTGAGACAAAGGTTCAAATTAGGAAGACATTGCCACAGTCTAGACAAGAGGTGATAAAAGTTCTGGACTAAGGCAATGGTTAGAGGAGTAGTGGGGGAAGTTGTCTTTTTTTAATTATATTTTATTTTTCCCCTACTACATGTAAAAACAATTTTTAACATTCATTTTTTTAAGTTTTGAGTTTCAAATTCTTTCTCTTCTTCAGACCCTCCCTTCATTTCCTCTCTCCCTCCCCTCTCCCTGAGGCAGTAAGCAATCTGATATCAACTTTATATGTGCAATCATGTAAAACATTTTTCTATATTAGTCATTTAGTAGAAGAGATCTCAAATAAGAAAAGAAGAAAGTGAAATATAATATGTTCAATCTGCATTTAGATTCCATCAGTTCTTTCTCTGAAGACAGCTGGCATTTTTCATCATGAATGTCTGGGATTGTCTTGAATCACTGCTTCACTGAGAATAACTAGGCACAACTGTTCATCAAGAAATATTGTTGTTACTTTGAACAATATTCTTCTGGTTCTTCTCTCTTCACTTTGCATCAGTTCATGTAGGTCTTTTCATATTTTTCTGAAATCATCCTGCTTGTCCAGCACAATAGTAGTCAATTGTTACCATATACCACAACTTGTTCAGTCATTCTGAGGAGGAAGATTATTGAGAGAAATGTCATGGAGGTAAAAATGGCAAGATTTGGCAACAGATCCTCTAGGTGGTATAAAAGTCTGTTATTCAAATAATGGCAACCATGAAAACAGAAAAACAACTGTCATTTTTTACTTTGGCTTAATGAAAGCTCAAATCATTGCCATTTCATCTGGCTCTTCCCAAATCAAATGGACTTCATAGAACAAGAACAATACCCTCTTATCTCCAAATTTCCCTTAAAGGGAAATGGGAGGGGTTTGAGCCTTTGACTTTATCTGTGCTAAAATTCACAGTCTGCTTCAATGCCTATCATCAATACAATAATATTCTTAACTTGTAGTACCTTAAAGTAGTACCTGATTCCAGCAGTCTTAGAGAGCTATCTGGGGCAGAGAAACAATAAATGATTAACCTCTAGCTGGTATATGTTTGAGTCAAGACCTGAACTCTCAGATCCTAAGGACATGGGATTATAGATTTAGAGCTAGAACAGATTTAAAAGGCATCAAGTCCAAACTCCTCATCTTACAAATGAGAAAACTGAAAACTAGGAAAATTAAATGGTTTGTCTTAAGGTCACATAGCTAAAAAATGTCTGAGGTGTGATTTGAACCCAGGTCTTTAGTTCAGCTTTATTCACTATACCATAATGCCTCTCTAATGATTTTATCAGCTGATTATTCTAAGGTAATCACATATACACCTCCAGAAGTAGGCCAAGTACCATAGTACCTGGAAGGGGAAAAGGAAAACATCCTTCCCCAAATCCTGCTAATAGTTGCTAGTCTTAATATTTGCAATTTAATTTTGTTCATTTCCAAAAAATAACATTGTTCACTGCTGGTCTTAACAATATTTGGTCTTATTCATAGGCTGCTAGTCAACCCCAGAGGAGAAACTCAGCTGATCACTGAGCAAAGAGCAAATGTAAAAAGGTTTATATTGACAGGATAGAAAAATTCCCTCATCTCTATTTATAGTTATCAGTTATACTCCCAATCAATAAGTGATCTTATGGCCCAAAAGGAAATAAAGAAAATTAATAATAGTTAATAATTATAATAAGAACATTTATATAGTGCTTATGTACTGTGTTAAAAGCTTTAAAATTATTATCTCATCTGATGCTCATAACAACCCTGGGGGATAGGTACTATTATTATCCTCATTTTATATATGAAGAATTGAGGCAAAAAGAAGCTAAGTGACTTGCCCAGGATAACACAGCTAGTAAGTATCTAAGGACAAGATTTGAAATCAGGAGCATATTTTCTGCACCACCTAGTTGCCCTTGATAAAGCAAGGAATGTAAATGTAAATGCACAGTTTTAAAATGAATAGGATTCCAAAGACTGGCTTATTGATCTAGAAAATTCTACCATTACAATTAATTTGGCCTTTCTGAAATTTTTCTAAAGATATTTTCCTCCATATCAATATCAACACAGAAGGCTCCAAGAGCCTTATTGAGTCCTAAAATAAAATAACAACCATGCGGGTCATTTAAACTTTCTGGGACTTAGTTACCCCATTTCCAAACTGAAAGAGCTAGACTAAATGACCTCCAAATTCCTTTCCAGCTTATAGATTATATAGAGATTCTTCTAACTTCTGTCTTTTGTATAATCATATTCAAACGATACTGATACTTTGGGTAGCAAGTCAAAGGATATTTTTTAATAACCAATGTGTACCAAACTGAAGAGAAATTAAACAGTTTTCATTATTTCACAAAATTCTACATAGGAGCTTATACTTTGATATCTGATATATCTGTGATATTGGCAATAGTACTTCCTAAATTGCTTCAGAGTGTAATGCTTCCATACCTTCTTGTCCTACATGACTCTTGTCCATGTCCAGTCAAAATTTCTCCATCAAGGATTGAGTAAACTCCTAGGAAGCCTTCCTCTGGGCCTATGATGCAGCAGAAAAAGCACTAACTTGGAAATTATAGGACTCAGATTCAAATCCTATCTCTGATGGTTACTACCTATTTTACCCTGGGTAAATGTCCTCATTTCCTTGGTCTTCGGTCTTCTCGTCTATAAAATGAGAGAATTGGACCACTCGGAACTCTCAAGCCCATTCCAGCAATGGTTCCACAAATATCACAAGACTACTAGTCCAATACTTTGAGATCTATCTGTTATTATCTCTCATGTCATTACCAATCTGCCTTATTTTCTCATCATACATGCCCTTGAGGACATCTTTTGATTTTGCATGTAAGTTATCATTAATAATCTGCTAAAAATGGCACAGTTTTACTCCGTACCATTCCCATTACTCATTAGACTACCTTTACTTTTCAATTCTCATGTGACTATACTATGGTATTCCATAGTCTATAACTATGTAGATATTGCATATTCAGGAGGATTCTGGTCTTTAAAAATTGATTTTGGCAGCAGAAGAAGTTGGGATCACTGGAAGCATTGGGAAAAATTTCCCAAATGAAATTCATTCCATTCTCTACCTCCCAACCAATTCTGATGTTGTTCAATCATTTTTCAGTTGTGTCTGACTCTTCATGATTCTATTTAGAATC
The DNA here is from genome assembly GCF_016433145.1 of Gracilinanus agilis. Lineage (NCBI taxonomy): Eukaryota > Metazoa > Chordata > Mammalia > Didelphimorphia > Didelphidae > Gracilinanus > Gracilinanus agilis. Next base: position 523,727,714 of record NC_058130.1, read on the forward strand.
TCTTGGCAACATTTCTGGAGTCGATTGCCATTTCCTTCTCAGGATTCATTTTACAAATGAGGAATTGAGGCAAACAGGATTAAGTGATTTGCCCAGAGTTACACAGCTAGTAAGTATCTGAGGCAAGATTTGAATTCAGGAAGAAAAGTCTTCCTGACTTTAGGCCAGTACTTCATCCATTGTACAACCTAGCTGCCCTGTCCAATTCTATGTCAGTCCATGGGCCATTACCAATAATTATCCAAGATATATTTACATAGTCCCTATATAACCTGGATAACATGAATTTTACATCTGCTTGGCCTTTCATGAGTAGATTGCTAGGCCAATCTCTTTAAAGTGACTATGAATGTATTTGATAAGGTCCCTGTAGTGATCAAGGGCTCAATATAAATCAGCACAATGCTATTTGAAAATAGGGAATATCTGGGGAATTCAAATATCTCTTCATTTATATGTATTTCAACAAACCTTTATTAATTTATTCACAGATAGTCCTACTATATACCAGCCTGGTGAGGTAAGTGACTTGCCCAGGCATACAAGTAACAAATGACAGAGCCAGGGTAATGAAGGAGTGAAGTCAGATAGATAGGAGAAGATCCAGGAGAGAACAGTGTCAAAGAAGCCAAAAAAGGCAAGAGAAAGGAAGGAAGGGTGGGAGGAAGGGAGGGAGGAAGGGAGGAAGGAAGGAAGGAAGGAAGGAAGGAAGGAAGGAAGGAAGGAAGGAAGGAAGGAAGGAAGGAAGGAAGGAAGGAAGGAAGGCAGAGAGGGAGGGAGGGAGGGAAGAATGGAAAAGCATTTATAAAATTCTTACAATCTACCATGCCCTTTGTTAGGGAAACATAAAAAAGTAAACAAGATAGTCTCTGCCCTCAGAGTTCATATCTAATAGGGAGAGACAAGATGTAAAGGGGTATTGGAGTGAAGCAGGGAAGGGGATGAGTGAGGGAAGAATAAATATGGCCCACAACTAGGGTAGATAAGGTGAAAATTCACCAATCAGAGCTCAAGGCTACAAGGGCAGGAGTCCCTTTAAGATGTTCTCTTGAAGGAGGAAACAGATTACAAGTTGCAGCCTGGAGATGGCGGGGAAGTATAATCAAGGAGGATGGAAACTGAGGAAAGAAAACCTGTAAGATTATAAGCAGTTAAGAGCTCATTGATGATCATGAAGAAATCAACTTTGGTCAAGCAATAGAACTAGAGGCCAGATTGCAAGAGATTCCATTTTCTCAGCAAAGTAGAAGGCAAGTCCTTAGCTAAGGGAAAGAGATGGATAGTTTGAGGTACTTGAGGAGAGAGACATCCTCCATGCTCCAAAAACACGATCATGAAAAGAACACTTTTAGACCCCTTTTGACTCTAGAGTAACAACCTAGTTAGAACTCAAGCCTAACCACTAAGTTTCTGGGTTAAGTTTTGGGTGAACTGGGATCCCGGAAAAATGAAAGGCAGGTCTCTGTATTTTATTACCCGCCTAGGTATCCAAAAGAAGTTTCAGTTCCTCCTCCTTTGTGTAGTGACCCCCTCGAATGTAATCAGCCAATGAAAACAGTTTGTATTGTTCAGTCTAAGTGCCCTTGGCAACCATTACAAACACAGTGCAAACCCCAGAACGAACTCTTGAGAATTATTTATATAAGATCCAATAGCTGGTCAGGGTAATAAAACAATAGTTTACAAGAAACCCAAATAAAATTCAATACCATCCTGAGTAAGATGTCCTGCGGCTAGAGGCGAGGTAAACATTCTCACCACAGTAAGAAATCCATTGGTTTGCCTACCCCTGACAAGGCAAGGGCAAGCCTAGAAACAAATTGGAACTGAGAACTTCCTGTCCTCTCATGCAATGCACTTATTAGAACCTGCAGTATTCAAAAGAGGGAAGAGGTTTTATTTTATTAATCACTGAAAACCTGGCTCAGAATGGTTCTGCAGATTTTTAGCCCTGCTCATAATGAACTCAACTGTTTGGGTACAGAGGCCTCAGGATGACCTCACAAGTCCCATGGACTATGTCTCTTGTTAAGTTCTGAGGAGACATTCTAGTGGTAAAGCTGAAAATGAATGAAAAGTGCTCATCCATTGTCTAAATTTAATAAGGGTACACCATGGCATTCTTATTTATTTGACTTCTGTTTAGAATGAACTGCACATAAATATTCCAGACAGCCAGATGGCCAAGGGGATAGAGAACTGGCCCTAAAATCAGGAAGAATCAAGTTCATATAATACTATATGATTCTGGGGGAAAGCACTTATTGTCTCAGTTTCTTCATCTACAAAATGGGGGTGGTGGGGAGAAGACCTACCTCCAGAAATTGTTGGGATGATAAAAGAAGATATTTGTAAAGCACCTTTGCAAACCTTAAAGGGCTATATGAATAATAGCTCTAATTACTATTGTCGCAGAATTTAGAATGGGTCTTTTCAGAAATGATGAAGGGAGTTCTGGGAAGAGATCTAGGATATCTTGGGAAATATCTTTGTAAATATTCTTATATGAGGGACAGCTAAGTGTCTCAGGAATAGACCAGGCTTGGAGATGGGAAATTCTGGATTCAAATCTGGCCTCAGATATTTCCTAACTGTGTGACCCTGGGCAAGTAACTTAACTCTAATTTCCTATGCCTTAGCACTCTTCTGCCTTGAAACAAATTCTAAATATTGATTCTAAAATAGGAAGTAAGAGAGTTTTTTTCTTTGCGTATATATACATAACGAACATGTCTATAAGGTTCTGAGGATGAGAACTATTTTTATTTTTGTCTTTGTATCCTCAGTGCCTAGTAAATGGCTAGCATAGTAGATACTTAATAAATGTTTGATTATTAATTAATTGATTGATTGGTGGGATATTGACTATCATTTGAGAGAATGATGGAAAAACTATCACTGGTTTATGAGATTTGTATTTCCTTAAAATAAAATGTCTCCTTTTCCACCAGTAGAGCTGACCATGTCAACTTGTCAGAGCAAGGCAGGGCCCAGGAATGCATCCTGCCATCATGCTCTGACTTGTTGGGAGTTCTCCTGAGCCAGTGAACTGGTCCAGCCCCTCCTGACTCAACCACACCGGCTAGGAGATGGGCTCAGACAGGTGGTTACTTTAAAAAGATAGTGATTATGTAAAAGGCTTGCTTTTCCTGATTCAGATCATTTCAGACTGGATCCAACAGGTGAGTTTAGCTTGTCTTTGGACTCGAGCTTTCCCATTGACATTGAGACTAGAACAACTAATACCATATTATTCCACTGTACTGAGTCAGAGACAGATAAGAGAGCCCTAGGCTGAGGCTTCCCTGAAACCAAGCGGGAGGGGGTGGGGGACCTTGGGGCAGCAACTCTGGGCCTGCAGGCAGGCAGGGCAGAACTAGGATGCTTGACAGTGTTTTGAAATAATTTTTGGCATAGAGAAAGGACATTTTTGTTTGTCTCTATCATCTTAACTTTGTATATTACTCCTGAATACCTAGACTTTTTTTCCTTGTGAATGCTACAAAACTCCAAAAGGATCTATAATATCATCAGTGTTAGCATTCCTACACATAATGCTCTTCGGTGTAATGCCCAACTTCTGCCACTCTTGTTCAGATCTTTCCATAAATTCAAAAGAAGGCATCAACTGAACTTGTGGGAGACCTTCTCCTGCCTTAGCATGGAGAATAGTAGTGCACACAGGTTCTGTATAAATTGTTCTTGGTTCTTGATGTGACCTGGGTCATGATCTTTTACCAGTCACACATTTTTAATGGCATCCTTTATAATATTTTTCACATAATTCCTCATCTAAAATGAGTTGCGTCCTGCCTATAATCACCAGGTTCTTCTCCAATTTGTTTGATATTCTCCCTCTAGTTCCATCCTTAAATACCTTTGACATTATTTGGTTTATATAGGGTTCTTGTCAAGCTTTCTCTTATCTCATTTTTTCCTCTTCTGCATCATCATTTTATGAGGTAATATTGCTTAAAATCTTCCACTATTCTCCTATATAAGACATAGCAATAAGACTTAAAGTAGATTCGATTCTAAACTTCTATAGTTTAGTTGCCATATATTTCAGCTTAGCAAGGAAAGCAGGTGTTTTTCTGCTTGGAGAAGCTTTTCTATTGGTCTTTATGTAATATCAGTTTTTGAAATGTAGTTAATTTTCTTTAGGAAACTAATTATCAGTGGGGATGTCCTTTCTTCCCTCTACTTATTTTCTGCAAAAAATAATTTATTCAGACAAGTTTCAACTAAATGCTATGTCTTTGGTTCTCATTTTTATTCTTTTTCCTAGTTTTGCACTAATCTTCACCTTTACTCTAATAATTTAGGTCTGGCTACATAGATAACTGAATCAGAAATGATTCCCACATCAATAATGAGTCACTTCCTGAATCTTCATTTTTTGTAATGTTATTTCATACTTGAATTGACATTTATTAGTCAGTGTCAAGTGGAAAGTATCTATCTAATGAAATGCTCTAAGATTCTGTGCCTGGCCCTGTGCTGTTTAATAGTTTTATCAGTTACATATTGATGTACAATGATATACTGTTTGGATACCCAAAGACATAGTGGGATGCAAATTTAATCTTGCTTTCAAAAAAGTCTCCCTAACAAATAGAGCTACTATCTTGAGCTGCCCCTGGCAGGTGATAAGTTCTCCTTCATTGGAGGACTTAGAGCAAAAGTCATAAATCCAAAGCTGGGATCGAGAACTAATATCCTAAAAGACAATAAGAATGCAAAAAAGATTTTGCAGGGGCAACTAGATAACCCAGGTGATTAAGAGCCATGTCTACAGATGGGAGGTCCTGGGCTTAAATCTGGCCTTAAATACTTTCTAGCTGTGTGACCCTGGGAAAATCATTTAATCCCAATTGCTTAGCCCTTAGCACTCTTCTGCCTTGGAATCAATGCTTAATATTGATTCTAAAAAATAAGGTAAGGGTTTTTAAAAAAAGTTCTGACAAAATGGAGTATCAGAATATCTAAGAAGATGAAATTCAGTGGGATAAATATAAAATATTGTGCTTTGATACAAAAAATACACTTCACAAACACAAGATATAAGAAGCATGAACAAAGTAGTCCTTCATTATCCTGAAAAAGACATAAATGGACTATGGTGTTCAAAAAAGCAACTGAAATCTGGGCATAAATTTGCCCATCAAACCTAAACTGGTTTGATTATGGATAGAAAAACTAACAGTTGGAGCCAACTAAAATAGATCAGGCTGCCTTAGAAAGTGTTGGTCTAAGCAACAGATAGAGAACATTGCAAAATGCAAAATGAATGACTGATTATATCAAATTAAAAAGGTTTTGTACAAATAAAACCAATGCAACTAAAATTAGAAAGAAAGCAATGAACTAAGAGAACATTTTTATAACAAAACTCTGACAAAGGTTTAATTTCCAAAATATATAAGGAACTGAGTCAAATCTATGAAAAAAAAAGCCATTTCCTGATCAAGGGGCATGAATAAGCAATTTTCACATGATGAAATCAAAACTATCAATAAGCACATGAAAAAGTGTTCTAAATCCCTCCTTATTAAAGAAATGCAAATTAAAACAACTCTGAGGTACCACCTCACATCTAGCAGACTGGCCAATATGGCAGCAAAAGAAAGCAATAAATGTTAGAGGGGATGTGGCAAAATTGGAACATTAATACACTGCTGGTGGTGTTGTGAATTGGTCCAACCATTCTGGAGGGCAATTTGGAATTATGCCCAAAGGGCTTTAAAAGAATGCCTGCCCTTTGATCCAGCAATATCACTGCTGGGTTTGTACCCCAAAGAGATCACAAGGAAAAAGACTTGTACAAAAATATTTATAGCCTCGCTCTTTGTGGTGGCAAAAAATTGGAAAATGAGGGAGTGTCCATTGATTGGGGAATGGCTGAATAAATTGTGGTATATGCTGGTGATGGAATACTATTGTGCTGAAAGAAATAAAGAACTGGAGGAATTTCATGAGAACTGGAAAGTTCTCCAGGAATTGATGCAGAATGAAAGGAGTAGAACCAGGAGAACATTGTACACAGAGACTGATACATTATGGCACAATTGAATGTAATAGACTTTTCTACTAGGAGCAATGCAATGACCCAGGACAATCCAGAGGAATTTATGAGAAAGAACACTATCCACATCCAGAGAAAGAATTGTGGGAGCAAAAATGCAGAAGAAAAACATATGATTGATCACATAGTTCAATAGGGATGCAATTAGGGTTTTGATGTTAAAGGATCACTCTACTGCAAATATAAATAACATGGAAATAGGTTTTGAAAAATTATATATGTTCAAATATCAGTGTTCAATATGTGAACAATTATATATAACCCCAATGGAACTGTTTGTCAGTTTTGAGAGGGGGGGAAAGGGGAAAGGGAATTATGAATCATGTAACTATGGAAAAATTTTCTAACTAAAAAAGTGGAAAAAAAAAATAAAGTATTGGTCTTCTCTAATTGGAGTTCTCCAAGCAGAGAGTCCTCTTGTCAAGTATGTTGTGGGGGTGATTGCTTTTTTTTTTAATAAGTTGAATTAAATGGCCACTGAGGTCCCCTCCAAATATAAGACTCCATAAATCTGTAACTACCAGCATGACTAAGTACCAATGGTATCACGAAAGTCAATTACCACAGCTATGCATACTCTTTGTCACCATGAAGAAAGAGGTAGTCCCCTAAGCCCCCTTCCTCACTTTGAGTTTATTGGATAATATTCATATGAACTTGACCATATACTCTTCAAAAGTCTTCAGGCCTCTCCTTTGCTGCACCTATACCTCCCCTGCCTGGATTTTCCAAACCGATTCAATTCAAATTAGCAAGCATATTAAGTACCTACTCTATGTCAGCCACTGTGCCAGGCACTGAGAAAAGACAAAAAAAAAAAAAAAACCAGTTCCTGCCCTCGTTTACATTCTACTTGAAATAAACAATAAGTACCTAGAAATAGTGGGGAGTGGGACTGGTAGGCGGCTCAGTGAATTGACTGAATTTTGCAAAGGAGAGCAGGCAATTGGAGTTGAAGCTGGCCTCAAGGAACCTAGAGGAGGTTCTGTTTGGGAGGGGCCAGTGAAGGAGGGAGTTTGGTGAAGATTCTGAAGATTCTAAACTGCCAACGGCCAACTGCCAATTATGGGAGAGTTGATTCAAGCTCTCTGGTGGGCTTGGAGTTGGTGGTTGTGGGTGGCCAGGTGGATCTAGACATGAATTTAGCTCTTCTGAACAAAAAATTCAGGGGCAATCTGGAGATTTCAAGAGCTAAACTTTCCTTCTGACTTCATTGCCAATGAAGAAGAAACCGAGAGGGTTGTGCTCCCTAACTGACCATAGTGCCAGGTCTAGGAAGAGAGCAGGCACTTGGGGGACCCTTCCTTAATCCATCTTATACTCCTTCCTTTCAGTTATTCCCCTGTTTGTTAGATAGTATTAAGGACAGGATATTGTGAGGAGAAGGGGAGTCAGTTTCTGGGTCCAAGCTACAGAAGATATCAGAACTGCTCTCTTGTTTTGGGGTTCATAGTTGATAGAGAAGCTATCCCAGTTCCCTCCTTCCTCAAAATCCACAAATAACCCTTACCCTGTTATCCTGAATTCCCTCATCCTTATAATAAATCTTTATTAGTTCATTAGTAGTAGTGTAGGGCTGTTACTTTAAGGGGAGGAAGACTGATCTTGTGGCTAAGGGGAAGATGAATACCAAACACCAGCTTGAAGGGCAAAACTACTAGAACTTAGGAGTGGGAAGGCTTGTCTCAGTATTACTGGCATTGAGGGTTGGATCCAACCCACTAGGGTCACAACCAAACCCCAACACCTTCCTTCAACATCCCCACTATAGCTTTGCCAGTTTGGGAACCTCTTTAAGTTTATTCCCACACAGATCTTCCCTGGATGGCGGTGAGTGGTTAGCTCCTCTGGCCCACTGATAACTATCGGGTGGGGGTCCTGATAAACACATCCCACACCATCAATACTCACCCTCATACAAATCCTAGACATGAGGCCAGCCTTAAAAGGTATAGAGATGAGAGAACACTGTGGAAGTGAAATACGTAGCAGGTCCGTCTGATTCAAGGAAAGAATCTATAAGGGCGACTAATGTAAAATAAATATGGATTGGGGCTATATTATGAAGGGCTATAATGGCCTGAGGGGCTTTATTTTATCATAGATGCATCAAGTTACTGCAAAAGTTTTATGAGTATGTGACAGGTGACTAAAAGGTTGCCATCAGAGACTGGCAAGAGAGAAGAAGTTGGATTCTACCATCAAGTCAAGAGAAGTAAAAGCATTCTGGCCTCTCACCTTGCTGAAATGTGTGCAAAACTGCTGAGGTGAAGGTGAAGTTAGTCATTTCATTTGCTCATCCCCACTCCTACTCCAATTACGTTGGCTATACAGAAAATAAGAAAAAGATCTTGTTCTGCCCTTTTTATTTTATTTCCCAATGAGTAACTTTCATTTTTTAAACATCAGAATCACTTCCCAATTTACTGCTCTTCTTTGAGTCCTCCTTTCTAAGAACAAAAATTTATACAAAAATCCAAACAGCAAAATAAATGTGTCTGATAGTATATGCATTATTTTACAACCATAAACTCCTACTTTTTTCCTGAATAAAAGTAAGTTTCCTACTCTATTCTCTGGGATATAGACTGTTCATTGCATTTTATCTGAGTTTGACATTGCTTTAATGTTGTTTTCATTTGCATTGTGGTAGTCATTGGTAAGCTCTTTTTTACCTTGGTTTCTACTCTCTATATTCTGCATCAGTTCATAAACATCTTCCCTTGTTTCTCAGCTTCTTATTTTTGTTGTTTCTTACAAAACAGTAATATTCCATTTTATTTTTCCAGTCATTTCTTAGTCAAAAAGAACCTAGTTTTATAGTTTGCAGTTTTCTTGTCTTTCATTAACCTCAAAGAATCCTGCTATGAATATTTTATTATGCATTGGGTCTTTCTTTTTATCATTGACCTCCTGTAGGGATATGCCCAGTAATGGGATGGTTATATCAATGTATATGGATGAATTAGTGACTTTTCTTGCCCCAGTTCAAATTGTTACATCCCTTTTAATGGATTTCAGGTGTATATCACTTCACCACACACTGCTTAAACATTCAGGAATATACCCTAGAATCTGGGCCAATTTCAAAGTTAGGAAGCAAGAAATCTCATTTCTATCATAACTACTCTGATCATCCAAATTATAAATATTTTCATCTGAAACATAATTAAAATAGATTCTGCATATTCAATACAATTCAATATCAGAATATATTTGAAATTTTTAAATTATATAGGTTCAGGTATTCTTAGCTTCCATCAGACCATTATACGATGAGTATAATTCTCTACTTTCTGGAGCCTGTCAGAACTTCTGCTGTGTTAACCTGAAAAGAATCAAATCAGAGAAAAAGAAGACTATTCTCACAATTACATCATTGCAAGGACTTCTAAACAAACAGTGGAAAACATTCATGTCAATTGACAAAACAACACGCTATCCTGCGGACCAAAATAAGTATCCTATAATCTTGGGAATGTAATAAATGGATGAGAACTTTTCACATCTAACTTCTTTGGAAATTCTAACTCATCTCGATATAAACAGGCTGAAATATAAACTTATTGACTTTGCTTAATTAAGTTATCATTTACAGATATAATACTTCAACTGGAAAGTAGTCATCAGCTATTCTTTGGCCATTTAGAGTATTATAAGGGTCCTATCTCAGTTGAAGTAAAAAATATTTAGCAAGTGATCACTGTGTGCAAGGTACTTTGCAGAAAGATAGAGGGGTTACAAAAAGGAACATGGTATGGTCCCTGCCCTCATAAACCTTATAATCTAAAGAAGAATGTCTAATTTAGTCCTGGCTTGCAAAACTCCAGATGGCTGCCAGAGACATTAAAAAGTAATTGAAAATGTTTAACAAAATGAATAAAAATAAAGTACAACATAAATAATGTTAATTTGTGGTTCTTTAAGTTAATATATGGCCCAAAGAGATCTGCTTCTATTTGAGTTGGATACCACTAGGCTAAAAGACCCCAATATCTACATGCCCTTCATTCCTATAACCATGAATTTTGAAAGCAAGAGTATCATCATTCAGAAATAGGCAATCCAAATGGGCATATATATTAAAAATATATAGAAATTAATTTGAAGTTAATACAAATGCCCATGTTGTGGGTACACATACAACAGTTGCATTTTTTCCACATTGTGAGCAGAATGGCACAGAGATTATGAATGGAATGATACTGAAAGATTCAAAATATAATCTTTCCATGTTTGTTCTCATGAATGGTCCTTTCCATCAGGCATAGAACTAGCTATTACACAAGTGATTTTCAAGTGAAATATGTTTGGTTATTTTTTTCTATACTTAAAATTGGTGGCTAACTACTAGCACAGTTTAAGAAAATTAAAAGATCCCAACTCCTTGAAATATTGTTTGTTGCCACGCAAAACCAGGAGTGGTGTTAAAGCACACATGTGGCCAAAATCACAGCTTAATAAATAAAAACTTAAAATTGAATTTTTAATTTAATTTTTTTAGCCAGTAATTTATATTCCCTTCTTCCTTTAGCTCAACTCAACAGATACTTAAGAAGTGTATGCTCTGTTCTAGGCACAATGGCAAAAGCAATGAGTGGGAAACATATAAAAAAAGATTTTCCCTATCCTTCGGGAGTTTAAATTCTAGCATAGGATGTATATGGATAACTATATTATAAGTGCTTAGGAATTGTAAAGCAAAGTTCTTTGAGAGATAAAATAATAAAGATGGGAGTTTTATGCCAACTAGAAAAGTATTTACAACCTTGTCCCTCTACATTCATCTTAAAAACATCTATATTTTCAGCCAGCATATGCTAAATAATATTGGATTAACTGAGAAGGCCCTAGTTTAAATTTAAATAGGTCTGATGCATGGTGGCAAAGAATTGGAAACTGGAAATTGAAGACTACTATTCCTAGTCCTCAGAATCTTATAAACCAATTCACTAGAGCTAAAGGAAAGAGCCAGGGAAAACTGAAGTTTAATAGCATGCCTGCTCATCCCTGAGAACAGACTCCACCTTTAAAATAAAAGTCTAGAAAAATGAACAAACATCCAATAAAACACTAATCTTAAAAAAGTATTATGGTGACAAATAGCAAGGCACAGGCCCAGTACGGGACAGTGAGATCAAAGCAGCTACTTGCAAAACTTCAAAGAAAAATAGGAATTGGTCTCAGGCTCTGGAGAGCTCAAAAAGGATTTCAAAAATTAAATAAGAGAGGCAGAGAAAAAAATGTGAAAAGAAATTAAAGCAATGCAAAAAGAAAATAATAGCAGAATTGGCCAAATGGGAAAGGAGGTACATAAAAAAAAGAATTTCTTAAAAAGTAGAGCGGAAGGGGGCAGCTGGGTAGCTCAGTGGAGTGAGAGTCAGGCCTAGAGACAGGAGGTCCTAGGTTCAAACCCAGCCTCAGCCACTTCCCAGCTGTGTGACCCTAGGCAAGTCACTTGACCCCCATTGCCCACCCTTACCACTCTTCCACCTATGAGACAATACACCGAACTACAAGGGTTTTAAAAAAAAAAAAAAAGTAGAGTGGAACAAATGGAAATGGAAGTTCAAAAGCTCATAGAAGAAAGCAATTCCTTAAAAACTAGAGTTGCGCAAGTAAAAGCTAATGACTTCATAAGACATCAAGAAACAATAAAACAAAATCAAAAGAATGGAAAAATAGAAGAAAAAATGAAATATCCCATTAAAAAAAACAACTGACCTATTAAAATAAATTCAAGAGAGAGAGAATTTAAGAATTATTAGACTACATGAAAGCCACAATTTTTTAAATTTATTTTTAATCAATTAATTTAGACTATTTTCCCATGGTTACATGATTCATATTCTTTCCCTCACCTCCTCCCTTCCCTCCCATAGCCAACAAACAATTCATCTGGGTTTTACTTTACATGCATCATTGATCAAGACCTATTTCCATGTTAGTAATATTTGCAATAGAGTGATCATTTATAGTCTACATCCCCAATCATATCATCATACTATGTGATCAAGGAAATGTTTTTCTTCTGTATTTCTACTCCCACAGTTCTTTCTCTGGATGTGGATACCGTTCTTTCTCATAAGTCCCTCAAAATTATCCGGTATCATTCTATTGCTGCTAGTAGAGAAGCCTGTTACAATTCATTGTACCACAGTCTATCAGTTTCTGTGTATACGGTTCTCCTGGTTCTGCTCCTTTTGCTCTGCATCACTTCCTGTAGGTCATTCCAATTCACATAGAAATCTTCCAGTTCATTATAACTAAAAGCTACAATTTCTAAAAAGTACAGACATCATATTATAAGAAATTTTCAAAGAAAACTGCTCTGATATTCCTGAACAAGAGGGTAAAATAGAAATTGGAAGAATCCAAAGATCACCTCCTGAAATAAATCCCCAAATGACAAGTCTGAAAAATATTATAACTAGATTCAAGAGCTCCCCAGACAATAATAAAATTAAGCAAGTAGCCAAAAAGAAATAATTCAAATATCCTGAAGCCACATTCAAGATTACATAGTAGTTAGCAACTTCCACATTAAAGGATCAGAAGACTTGGAATATGATATTCCAAAAGGCAAAGGAACTAGGTTTACAAGCCAGAATCATCTACCCAGCAAAATTGGATATGTTCTCTCAGGGGAAGAAATCATTGTTTAATAAAATAGAATATTTTCAAGTATTCCAAACCTAAATAGAAAGTGTGGTGTTCAAACACAAGACTCAAGAGAACCATAAAAGGGTAAATAAGAAAAAAAATTTAAAGGATTTAAGAAGATCAAACTATTTATATTCCTATGGAAAGATGATATTTGTAACTCTTAAAAATATTATCAGTATAAGAGTAGTTAGAAGATATATACAAAGACAAAGGGTGCAGAAGTAAGTTGATTAAGATGACATGATAGGCAAAAAAAAAATCAAGGGGTGAAAAAGGAGTTTACACTGTGATAAAAGGTTAGGAAGCGGTAGAATGGGGTTAAATTATCTCACCTGAAGAGGCATTAAAAACATTATAGTGTAGAAGAGAATGAGGTTGGTAATGGGCAAAGCTTAAACCTTACTCTCATCAGAATTGGCACAGAGAGGGAATAACAATCACACTCATTTGGGTATAGAATCCTATCACCCTACAGAGAAGTAAGAGGAAAATAAGATGAGGTTGTCAAGTAATAGAAGGGCGGGAGAAGTGGGGATGGTGATCAAAAGCAAAACACTTGTGAGCAGGGATAGAATGAAAAGAGAGAGAAAGAGTAGGATCAAATGGGAAAATAATTTGGAGAAGAATACAGAGTTGCTAATCATAACTGTGAATGTGAAAAGGTTAAATTCATTCATAAAATGGAAGTGGATGTCAGAGTGGATTAATATCCAGAATCCTACAAAATGTTGTTTACAAAAAGCACATTTGAGACATGGAGACAGAAACCGAGTAAAGGTAAGAGGTTAGAGCAGAATTTATTGTACTTCAGATGAAATAAAAAAAAGCAGGAGTAACAATCATGCTCTCAGACAAAATTAAAGCAAAAATAGATCTGATTAAAAGGAATAAGAAAGGTAATTACTCTTGATTAAAAAGGTACAATAGATAATAAAGTAATATCAATATTAAACATACATGCACCAAATAATATAGCTACCCAATTTTTAAAGGAGAAATCAAATGAGCATTAGGAGGAAATAAATAGCAAAACTATACTGGTGGGGGACCTCAACTTTCCCCTCTCAGGTCTAGATAAATTGAAACAAAAAAATTAATAAGAAAGAAGGGAAGGAAATGAATGAAGTTTTAGAAAAGTTAGAATTGATAGACCTCCGGAGAAAATTGAATGGGACTAAAAAGGAATAGATTTTCTTTTCAGCAGTGCATGACACCTACACAAAAACTGACTCATTATTAGAGCATTAAAACTTCACAACCAAATGTAGAGAAGCAAAAATAACTAATGTAAGATTGTAATGCAATAAAAATTCTAATCAATAAGGGTCTATGGAAAGACATCAAAAATTAATTGGAATCCAAGTAATCTAATTCTAAAAAACAGGTGGGTCAAAGAATGGATTATAGAAACAATCAATAATTTCGTTAAGGAGAATAACAATGGGGAGACAACATATAAAATGTATGGGATACAACCAAAGCAGTACTTAGGGGAAATTATATATCTCTAAAAAACGTACATCAATAAAACAGAGAAAAAGCAAATTAACTAATTGGGAATGCAATTTTTTAAAAAAACTAGAAAAAGAAGAAATTTAAATCTCCAATTGAAGTCTAAATTAGAAATCCTAAAAATCGAAGGAGAAATTCATAAAATTGAAATAGAACCATTGAACTAATAAATAAGACTAGGAGTTAGTTTTATGGGGGGACAAATAAAATAGAACATTGTCTAATTTGACTAAAAAAAAGAAAAGAAGAAAATCAAATTACCAGTATCAAAAATGAAGAAGGTGAATTCACCACCAATGAAAAGGAAATTAAAGTAATTGTTAAGAACTATTTTATCCAATTATATGTCAATAAATCTAACAATCTAAGTTAAATGGATGAATATTTATAAAAATATAAATTGCCTGGATTGACAAAAGAGGAAATAGAATATTTAAATAATTCATCTCAGAAAAAGAAATAGAACAAGCCATCAATGAACTCCGTAAGAAAAAATCTCCATGGACAGATGGATTCACAAGTAAATTCTATCAAACACATAAAGAACAATTAATCCCAATACTATGTAAACTATTTGGGAAAATAGGCAAAGAAGGAGTCATACCAAATTCCTTTTATGAAACAAATATGGTGCTGATACATACAACAGGAAGAGCAAAAGGAGAGAAAGAAATTAATAAGCCAGTTTCATTAATGAATACATGCACAAAAATGTAAATAAAGTACTAGCAAGGAGACAACAACAATATATCAAAAAGATCATTCACAATGATGGGGTATATACCAGGAATGTGAGGCTGATTTAATATTAGGAAAACAACCAACATAATTGACCATATCAATAACAAAACTAATGGAAACCACATGATTTTATCAATAGATGGAGAAAAAGACTTTTATAAAATACATCATCCATTCCTAGCAAAAATATTAGGAAGCATAGGAGCAAATGAAGCATTTCTTAAGATAATTAATATTTATCTAAAACTATCAGTAAGTATCATCTGCTATGGGGAAAAGTTAGAAGCTGTTCCAATAAGATCAGGGGTGGAGATGCCCATTATCAACACTATTATTTAATACTGTACTAGCAATGCTAGCTTTAGGAATAAAATATGGGAAAAATTAAAGGAATTAAAGAAGGCAATGAGGAAACTAGACTATCACTCTTTGCAGATGATATGATATGACTTAGAAAATCCTAGAGAATAAACTAAAAAACTAACTGAAATAATAATTTTAGCAAAGTGACAGGATAGAAAACAAACCCACATAAGTCATCAGCATTTCTATGTATTTCCCCAAAAAGTCCAGCAATAAAAGACAGAAAGAGGAATTCCATTTAAAATAACTCTAGGCAATAAAAAAAAATACCTGGCAATATACTTACCAAGATAAATACAGAAATTACATGAACATAATTACAAAACACTTCACTCAAATAAAGTCAGATCAAAACAATTGGAAAAATATTAATTGCTCATGGGTAGGCTAAGCTAACATAATAAAAATGATGACTCTACCTAAATTAATTTACCTATTCAGTGCCATACCAATGAAACTACCAAAAATTATTTTATAGAACTAGAAAAATAATAACAAAATTAATCTGAAAGAACACAGGTCGAGAATATTAAGGGAATTAATTTTAAAAATGCAAAGAAAGGTAGCCTAGCACTACCAGATCTAAAACTGTACTATACAGCAGTAATCATCAAAACAGTCTGCTACTAGCTAATAAATAGAATGCTGGATCAGTGGAATAAATAAGATTCACAATATAGAGAGGTAAATAACTTTGGCAATCTAGTCTTTAATAAACTGAAAGACCCCAGCTTTTGAGAAAAATTCACTATTTGACAAAAACTGCTGGGAAAATTGAAAAACTGCCAGAAACTAAGTATAGACCAATAACTTACACCCTATACCAAGATAAGGTCAAAATGGATATGTGATTTAAACATAAAGAGCGATACCTTAAGGAAATTAGGGGAAAATAAAACAGTTTTCTTGTCAGATATATAGATTGAGCAAATAAGAGATAGAGAGTATTACAAGATATAAAATGAATAATTTTGATTATATTAAATTAAAAGACTTTTGTATAAACAAAACCAACATAACCAAGATTAGAAGGGAAACAACAAATTGAGGAAACATTTTTAAGCAAATTTCTCTGATAAAGGTCTAATTTCTCAAATCTATAGAGAACTAAGTCAAATTTATAATAATACAACCCATTCTCCAATTCATAAATGGTAAAGGATATAAACAGGCAGTTTTCAGATGAAGAAATCAAAGCTATCAATAATCATATGAAAAAATGTTCTAAATCACTCTATTAGAGAAATGCAAATTGAAACAACTCTGAGGTATCATCTTATACCTATCAGATTGGCTAATATGACAGTAAAGGAAAGTGATAAATGTTGGAAGGGATGTGGCAAAATTGAGACACTAATGTATTATTGGTGGAGTTATCAACTGATCCAACCTTTCTGGAGGGCAAAACCATTACTAGGTCTATATTCCAAAGAGATTGCAAAAAAAAGGAGAAAGGACCTACTTGTACAAAAATATTTATAGCAGTTCTTTTTGTGGCAGTAAAGAATTAGACACTGAAGGGATGTCCATCAGTTGGGGAATGGCCAAACAAATTGTGGTATATGATGGTCATGGAATACTATTGCATTATAAAAAACAATGAGCAGGATGATTTCAGGAAAAACCTGGAAAGACCTACACAAAATAATGCAGAGTGAAATAAGCAGAACCAAGAGAACAATGTACACAGTAACAATAATCGTGTATGATACCAACTGTGAAAAACTTAGCTATTCTCAGCAATACAATGATCCAGGGCAATTCTAAAGGACTTATGACAAAGAATGCTACCCATCTCCAGAGAAAGAACTGCTGGATTCAGAATAAAGATCAAAGCATATTATTTTTCACATTAGCTTATTCATGTTTTTATCTGGAGGTTTTAGTATTATACATATAGTACTGGGGTATTTGGTATTATATATATTTTTTATGTCTGTCACCATCATGACCATTATGGAAGTATGTTTTTACATGATAACACATTTATAACATAGATCAAATTGCTTACCATCTCTGAGAGGGAGGATTGAATGGAAGGAGGGAGACAACTTAGATCTTATAATTCTGAAAAATATACATTGAAAATTATTACATATAATTTGGAAAATAATATCTTTTGAAAAATGAAATAATTTAAAACAGGACTTCATATTGTATGTTTTGTATTATTACATTATTTTCTATAATGTATTTGTAATTTTTTATTTTATTAGGCCTAGTACATAATTTCTTACAGTAAAGATGCTGTGTTATTGGATGACAAACTGTTAAGCAATTTCCATCAATGATAGATCAGTACTGATGGTCTTTCCTTATTTCTTATTAGAGTTAGCCCCCAGGTTGTTAAGCCAATTCCCAATTGTCTCTTTGGGAAGTACAATCTCTAATAATTGGGTAGCCAAATGATGAAGTGGATATGGTGCTTGGCCTGGAGTCTGAAAGACTCATCTTCCTGAGTTCAAATCTGGTCTCAGACATATACTGGCTATGTGACTCTAGGCAAGTCACTTAACCCTGTTTGCCTTAGTTTCTTCATCTGCAAAATGAGCTGGAGAAGGAAATGTCAAACCACTCCAGTATCTTTGACAAGAAAACTCCATATAGGGTCACAAAGAGTGAGACACAACTGAAATGAATGAACAACAAAGAACTGTCTCTATTCATGGTAACAGTGACTCTGTATGTATCTGTCTTGTCCAATAATATAATGAATAAATTTAGTAACAAACAAATGCTTGTCTTATCCCCTCTTTTCTCCTTCTCCTTAATGGATATAAGGTAACACTGCAAAATCCCTGTTTCCTAGACAATGTTTACCTACAGAAATTTTGTTTTGAGACATGAATTAGTCATTTATGCAGTTTATTAAAAGCACAATCTCATTTGTGGCAGTCTGCCCATTATCTCTATTTGGGTTTTTCAGTATCACAAGCAAGAGCAAGCAGAGAGACTGAAAAGTCTCAGCTTTGCTGCCCTAGGAGTGTTTGGGATTCCCCAACTCCCAATAGCCAAGATTCTGAACTCCAACAAACACTCCTTACAGACTACTTCACCACACAGGCAAGCAAATCTTATTGTTCTATCTGGTATACTAATCTTGGCAAGGACAGTGTAATGAGCCTCTCCTGGCCCTGTCCTGGCATGCTGTGGATCCTTCACAAATGAGAAGCTAATAATAAGATTCCTTGGGAGCTCCCCGTGTAACCTATAAGCTCTTTTTTCACCTTCAACAAGCTGCTCCCAAATAACTTTCCAATGGTCTAATTATCATAGGGTATCAACAGTTCTCCACTCCCTGTCTCCCAGTATCTTGGGCAGGGTTACAGTGATCATTTACCTTCAGAAAACTACTCACCTTCAAACATGATGCTAACAGAAGCAGGCCACGTGCCCAGTGTCTTACAGAAACAAGATCAGATCTAAGGAAAAATAATGAACTCTGCTCCTCTTCTTTTTTTTTTTTTGCCATTTGTTACTGTTTCATAGAAATTTATATGGAATTGGGTAGGAGGGAACTTTGAGGGCCACTTCCTCTTTTCTCTTAGTTTCATTATCTGGATAGTAGCTGAGTTCAAGGGGTACTGAAAATCTGGAAAGGGACACCCTTGTTCCAATGCCTTGTACAGAAGCTTACATGTAGTAGATAATTAATAAATGTTTGTCTTTTTCAGGACTGTTCTGGGAGTTATTCTATCCCCTGTTAAGAGCCTAATGATCCAGTGAATTAACAAAAATACCAAGTTTGACAAACTTTAAGTCCTTACAAATATTAGCAATTATTATTGTTGTTGTTATTCCTAATACAACTGATAGAAAAAAATGAAAGAAATCCTTAAGGAATATAAACTTGTTTGTTCTATTTAGGTAAATAGCATGCTTTAGAGTATGAAGCCTGGTTAGAGAATTGAGTTGTCAGAAATTCATAATATGAACAAATTTAAAAGGGAGAAGGGAAAGGGAACCAATCATCTAATCAATAAATATTTATTAATCACCAACTTTGTGCCAGGCACTGTGCTAAATACCAGAGATGCAAAAAGTGTCAAAAATCAGTCCCTGCACTCAAAAAGCTTACAACCTAATAGAGGAGAAAACACGAAAACAAATAAATACAAAGCAAGCTTTATTCAGAATAAATAGGAAATTATGAACAGAGGAAAGGCATTAGAATTAAAAGGGTTTAGGGAAGGGTTCCAGGAAAAAGTGGAATTTTAGTAGGGATTTATAAGAAACCAGAGAGATCAGTTGTCAGAGAGGTTAAGAGAGACCATCTCAGGCATGGGGAAGAGCCAAAGAGAATGCCTAGAACTTAGATATGGAGTGTCTTGTTCATGGGACATACAAAAGGCCAGACAGCAATCCTAGATGGAAGAGTATGTGCCACACATCCTAACTTTCCATAGAGCTTCTTCTTATTTGATGTAAGTTCAGTATGAAGGGCTCAGCCTATAAAGTTATAGAAAGTTTCTCTTTTTATATCCCTTTTTAAGGTACTTTTATATGCCTACCAAATATTGTTAAATTAAGGTTATCAAGCAATTTCTATCGACATTAGGCCAATATTATTGTTCCCTCCATCATCGGAATTTTTTTTTATTTGGCTTAGCCCAGAGGTCACTAAAATGAACAGTTGTCTTTTTGGTAATCTTTACTCCTGGGACTTCCCTGGAAGTGCTGCTTCACTTTGCATTAATCAATCCTGTCCACCTCCTGTAGCTTCTTTCTTTGTACATGACTCTTCTTAGATAAATGATTTTACCTGAAATACAGCTGGACCATCTGTGGCCTCTCTTCTTGCCCTTGAGGTTTCCCATGAAACCCCAGATCCAGCCAGACTGCTTATGATCTCTTCAGTCTTGAGTCTCTCTAGGATGTCCTATATCATCCCTGGATCTAGAACTGGATTCTGGCCTCTTTCTTAATCCCAGGACCCTCCACCTATCTCTGGAGATCATTACCAAACCAAAATTGCCTTGAATTGCAGGCTTCTATTTTCAGTCCCGATTCCTCCAAGCTGTATCTTCTCTTCCTGCCTGCTATAAAGTGGGCCTTCTAAGGTTCACAGGTCAACATCACATAATTGTACATGTGTACATATATACTCGGGAATTCCTTTATTTGATCACAATCTTTTATCAGATTAAAGAAAATGCTTGTACAAAAATATCTATAGCCACACTCTTTGTGGTGGCAAAAAAATTGAAAAATGAGGGGTTGTCCCTTGATTGGGGAATGACTGAGCAAATTGTAGTATATGATGGTGTTGGAATATTATTGTGCCATAAGGAATGATGAACTGCTTGATTTCTATAAAAACTAGGAAGACCTCTATGAACTGATGCAGAGTGAAATGAGCAGAATTAGAATAACATTATACACAGTAACTAAAATATTATGGGACAATCTAATGTAATAAGACTTTGCTACTAATGGCAATAGAATAATTCAGGACAACCCTGAGGGACTTATGAGAAAGAATGTTACCACATCTAGAGAAAGAATTGTGGGAGTAGAAATCTAAAAGAAAAACATATGTTTTATCACTTGTTTATATGGGTATATGGTTTGGGGTTTTGGTTTTAAAAGATTACTCTATTACAGAAATGAATAATATAGAAATAGGTATTGAGTGACAATACAGGTATAACCCAGTGGAATTGCTTGTCAGCTCCAGGAAGGGGGAAGGAAGAGAGAAGGGAGAGAACATGAATCATGTAACTGTGGGAAAATACTTCAAATAAATAAAATTTTTTAAAAATTTCTACAGACCCAAAATAAATTCAAAGACTATAAATAAATTAGTTCCCTGAGTCTGAATTGTGGGGCAAATAACAAATAGGAGACAACATTTTGTCCCATCTTCTATAGCAACTAAAAGACTAGTTCCATATTGGACATTAGTCTTGAAAGACACAGTAATAGAGTGGGATGAGCATTTTCCCTGGAGTCAAGGATCCCAGTTCAAATCCTGCTTCTACTACCTACTGCCTCTGTGGCCTTAAGAAAGTTACTTAGCTTTTGCTAAGCCTCAGTTTCCTTATTGGCAAAATGATACAGTTGGCCAAGATGGCCTTGGAGATTCTGCCAGCACTAAATCTATAATTCATTAGTTGGAAGAAGGATGTTATTTCAACAAAAGCTAAGGATTCAGTCTCAGTAAAAGATATGAAGGAAGTAACAAGATATATTCTAATAGGTCTCTTTGATATGGATGCCCCTCAGGATGGGAAGGTTAATTTATACCATTTACACCATTCTACCTCTCCCTTCCTCACTTCCCCCAGTGCAATCCTCTCTCTTTCTTATCCCTTAATTTTATTATTTTAGATGTCATTCCATCATAGACAATTCATAACTGTTACTCTGGCTCATACTCTGTTACTCATACTTACATCCATTACTCATTCTCTACATAAACTCCTTCTAGCTGATAAAGTCCTTAAGAGTTGCAAGTATCACCTGCCCATGTAGAAATATAAATAATTTAGCCTCATTGAATCCCTTGTAATTTTTCTTCCAGTTTTATTTTTATACTTAAATCTTATATTTTAAAGTTAAATATTCTATTCAGGTTTGATTTTTTCATCAGAAATGCTTAAAAGTCCTCTATTTCATTAAATACCCATTATTTTTCTTGAAGGATTATACTCAGTTTTGCTGGGTAGATGATTTTTGATTGTAATACTAGCTTCTTTTCCCTCCAGAATATCATATTTCAAGCCCTCAGTTCCTTTATTATAAAAAAAAAACTGCTCAATCTTTTATTCTGACAGTGGTTCTACAATTTTTTTTTTTTTAAAACCCTTACCTTCCATCTTGGAGTCAATATTATGTATTGTCTCCAAGGCAGAAGAGTGGTAAGGGCTAATGTTACAATTAAAAATGATAAAGACTGATATAATAAAAGAAAGTAGTAGTTTAATTAAGGCCATACTGATAGGGATAAAATCATTAGACCACGCGCCTGTAAGAATTCACATTGCTTCAGCCATTTTTACCTTTCATATCTTCCCGTGCCTGGTAGCTAAGAGGGTGACTTCCTCCTCACCCAGGAGTCTTATCCCCTTTCTTACATCATCATACTTCCTGTTTAGCATAAGGAATCATGGGAAATGTAGTTTCAAAGTCTCCTACATGTCCATAGGAAGTCTGCTAGACACTTCCCTGAATTTAAAACAAACACTAGACAATGGGGGTCAAGTGACTTGCCCAGGGTCACACAGCTGGGAAGTGTCTGAAGCCAGATTTGAACCTAGGACCTCCCATCTCTAGGCCTGGCTCTCAATCCACTGAGCTACCCAGCTGCCCCCTGTTCTACAATGTTTGAACTTGTTTTTCTAGCTGCTTATAATACTTTCTCCTTGACCTGGGAGGCCTTAAATTTTTTTAATTATTTAAAATTTTTAGGAATTTTAGCCTTTAGGAAAGAACACAGTCCTCAAACTATAGACCATTGAACTTGACTTTAATTCTTGGGGAAATGCTCAAATAGATCATTAAAGATATAGCTATTGAAGATCTAGAAAATGAAATGCTGATTACAAAAACCCAGCATGACTCTAGCAAGAATAAGTCATGCCAACTAACATTGTTTCTTTTCAGAGGATGGGATTTGTTAAGAGAGTTTTTATTAATTTCTCTCTTTTTCTATTTAAGAGGCAAAGGAGTAATAAGATTTCTTAGTAAGACACCCCCTGCTGGGCCGTTTGACAGTTGGTGATAGTTAGAAAGGTGTGACTAAGTATAGTTTGTAAGTTGCAGATCATTGGAAATGGCTTTTTATCTCTGAGTCTCCTGGGGAGAGGTTGTACTGTTAGCAATCTCTCTGGTTGGATACAAAGAACTGAATTAAGTCCTTAATAGCTTTATTGAACATTGATAACTTGGGTAGATAGGTAGTTAGATAGTGGATCTATTATCAGATAGAGAAAGTAGAGAATAGGCCAGGGCTTCAGCCTAGCATAAGATACTGCCCTCTGAGGCAGATAGATTTACAGTTTTTTTTAGAATAAATTTAGTCAGGATTGGGATCTTGGGTATAGTTATAATCTATTATAAGATTACTTTCATTTTCCTCCTTCCTATTTCTTATCTGTATTTCCTAATAGTAAAACAAAGTGTTTTGTGTTTAATAAACTGTGCACTGGCTTTGGATCAAACTCCTGACTCGCAAAATTTAACTCTCACAGATTAAAACATTGGAGAAATGCTATAGACATAGTAAAACATATGATACATTACCTCATATTCTTGTGTAAAAATTTGGAGTCAAATGGCCAGATTCAAATTGTAATTTTTAGTGATTCAACATCAACTTGAAAGGATATCTCCAGTGAAGTGCTCCAGGTTATTATGTCTGGCCCTCTGCCATTTAGCAGCTTACCACATGCCAGACACTTTACAAATATTATCTCATATTATTCTCACAACAACTGCATGAGGTAGGACCATCATTACCCTCATTTTACAGCAGAAGACACTGAAATAGAAAGAGGTTAAGTGACTTGCCTAGGGTCACACAGATAGTGAGATCCCAAGTTCAGATTTGAACTCCAGTCTTCTTGACTCCATAGGCCCAGCGCTTTATCCACTGTACTACCTAACTGCCTCTAATCTTACATTGTCTCTCAGTAGTAAATTCCTGGGGGAAAAAAGGACAACGCTGACAATTTTTATCCATAGCGTCCTGAACATAGTTGGCACTTAATAAATGTTTGTTCAATTAAATTTAATTGATTTGCCCTATGGAATCTGACTCCAATTTATCTTTCTAGGTTTATCTCCCACTATTCTTTTGGTCAGGTCAATATCCTCTGGGAATACCATAGATATTCCTGCCTTCACTTCTTTGTACCAGTTGATATTCTTTCCCCTTTACTCCCAACAGTGTCTCCTCAAACCTTACCCTTAGCTGTGAAGTAGGTAATAAAGGGGTATGTACAAATATATATAAACTCTTTGTGGGAACAAAGAATTGAAGATTGAGGGGATATCCATCAAGGGGAATGGCTGAACAAATTGTAGTATATGATTATAATGGAATACTATTGTGCTATAAGAAATGATGAGCAGGAAGATTTCAGAAAAACCTGGAAAGACTTACATGAACTGATGCAGAGTAAAGTGAGAGCAAGAATAGCATTATACACAGTAATAGCAATATTTTATGATGAAAAATTGTGAATGACTTAGTTTGCAATTTTGATCCTGATATCAAACAAATTTGAGTGAATCAGGTGAAAAAATCTGATTGCTTCTCTTAGCTTTAAATTTGTAACTTCCATCTGCTAAAACATTTCAAGGTACACTAAATAGATTAATGAGAGGTCATTTCATTCACTGCTCTGGGGGAAAAAAAGGGCCCACCACCACCTTTAATTTTATTTAATTAATTTAATTTAATATTCAATAAAAATACAGAGGACTACATGCATACAAAACCAGTATGTAATATTAGTATATGAAATTATCTGATCTGAGTCTAATTTCAAGAATAATATTTATTAGAGTCTGGAAAAAGTAATTTTTTACAGATAATATCTTGAATGTAATTGATGTCTTTCTTCCTAACAGCAGCAGAAAAAGTGTGGTGTTGGGTAAAGAAAGTTGGCATTGAAAAAGCTAAGTTGAGTTCCAGTACTTCCAATTACTAGATGACTGTGAATAAGACACTTATCTTTTCATGGCCTCTGTTTTCTCATCTGAAAAATCAGGAGCAAACTCATAGTGTTGTTGTGAGGTCTGTGCTTTGCAAACTTAAATCATTATGTAAGAGGTGTTTTTAATGTCTCCTGGAAGTGACTGGGAGTATTAGATGTTGGGTTCATGTGGAATATGGAAATTGTTCAGGCACACATTTTTCTAGAGTCCTATGGTTTCCTGTTAGCTTTGATTATGAAGATTCCCTTTACCAAGGCTTCAGAGACACCTGATCTGTCATTTTGAGCCACTATCACTCCTTCATGGCAGTGTTGCCATCACAGCTAAGAAGAGAGGAGAGCTAGGATGACTCTTGGAAAACTGCTGGAGTGCCATTTGGGAAGACTGGTGGCCATAAAGACCCCTAACCATGGTGATGCCATCAGGATGTGTTCTATGATTCCAAATGAATGATTCCAAAACCTCTATTTCTTCAGAATTCCGAAATTCACAGTTCCTTCCCTTTATTCTTCCTCCACAACCCATCTATTCACTAGAAATGAAAAGGAGAATCCATTCTGCATAGTCATTTTATAGCAGTTTGATATCTAAAAACTCTTTACAAACTATAATGTTTTGTTACATTTTTTCAGTTACCTTACTGTGTTTTAGTAAAACACGTGACTTTTAAAAAGCGACTTATCTAAATCAGTCAATAAGTATTTATTAAGCACTTTCTACATGCCAGGCACTGTGCTAAGTCATGAAGCTACAAAAAGAGGCAAAAGACAGCCTCTGCCCTCAAGAAGCTCAGTCTAATGGTCCTATAAATGAGATTTGGTAGGGAATATGAAAGAAAGAGCTAACAGCATAAAGATTCAAAGAAGAAATAGATGGTTTTCCTATTTTTTCATAAATTCTTGGCTTATTCCAGGTCCTACTTCTAGATGTACAGAGAACCCAGGGCTACAGTGAGTTGGGGGGGGGGGGGGGAGAATCATTACTTGTATGTGGTTGGGGTGCCATCTGGTGAGCAATACAGTTTACTACAGTTGTTGGAAAGCCCATTCACCTACCATACCCTCTACAACAGCCACTTGGTTGGTGGCCCAAAGTTCATACCATCTGGTGGCTAAAATATGTTCTATGCCCTCCAGCTGGTAAATTAACTATGTTACCTTCCATGATTTGCTATGGATTGCGGAAAGCAGGGGAATGAACTAGATGTGGATGGGTATAGCCCTGGCAACAG
The DNA here is from genome assembly GCF_016433145.1 of Gracilinanus agilis. Classification (NCBI taxonomy): domain Eukaryota; kingdom Metazoa; phylum Chordata; class Mammalia; order Didelphimorphia; family Didelphidae; genus Gracilinanus; species Gracilinanus agilis. The sequence goes on from NC_058130.1 coordinate 523,753,975, forward strand.
AACCATCTAACAAAAACTTAGTTTGATTTATCTAAATATGAGTTAGATTTAATAACATCATGTTGTTAATAAAATTATTAATGTTATTTTTGTGAGGTGGGTTTTTTGAGAGATGGTTTGAAAGGGTGGAAAAAGTACTAAACTTGGAGAAGACCTTTGGTCAAGACTTCAGTTCAAGCCCCAGCTCTGACAGTATCCATATGTCCCTGAGCAAGTTATTTAGTCTCTCTGTGACTCAATTTCCTTATTTGATAAATGGAAGGTGATAATATTTTACCAATCTATGAATTTATTGTCAAGAAATGTGTTCAAATAACTCAGACACTATATAAAAGTTATTATCATTATTATTATTAAAAGATCAAATTTTTTTCATCTGTTTTCTCTTCTTATTTACCACATTCCTATAGGCATCATTTCTTCCATTTCATCACCAAAATCATGATTACAGAGGCAGATGGTGGGGCAGTAAGTAGAGAAGTGGGCCTAGAATCAGGAAGAACTAAGTTCAAATATATCCACAGACTCTTAACTAGCTGTGTGACCCTGGGCAAGTCATTAACCTCTGCCTCAGTTTCCTTAACTATAAAATGGAGCAATAATGGCACCTACCTCACAGGGTTGTTGTGAAGATCAAATAGGATACTATTTGTAAAAGGGTGCTTAGTAGAGGGCCTGGCATATAGAAGGTACTATATAAATGGTTTTACCCTCCTATTTCTCCTACAGATGAATCTAATTATCTTAAAGGATGCTATGGATACCTCCCAAAAACCATCCAAATAAAATTAATGCTAAGTTCACTCTGATTTTTTAAGTAAATATGTACAGCTAACCTATGGAAAGAAATTGTTGCAAAATCAGACAATAGGTTATGGAAATCCCACAATGACTGGAGCTGCAAGTTAAATGATTTGCCCAAGATTGCCCTGACAGTGATAGGAATAGGGAGGGAACCTCCATTTCATGATTCCCAACCTTAATAAATCTTCTGTGCACTTTACTATACTGTCTAGTAATTCTTGCCTTGAGCTATCTTTTAAAATGACCATGAAAGCACCAAAACCACTGCTTTACAATTTTCACCTAGAAATGATGACAAAAGACAAAATAAATGTAAAAACATCAAGCCCACTCTTGACTGGTGTCTGCTTTTCAAACGCACTTCACAACACTACTTGTTGATTGGTTAACTGATCAAAAATTGTTCATATTCAAAGACAGAACTTTACAAAATTATTTTAGAACATTATCTTCTTTGAGCCTTACCACAACTCTGTCTCAAACTGAAGTCAGGAAGATTAGAATTAAAAGTCCACCTGCACCCTGGGCAAGTCATTTAACCTCTGTTTGCCTCAGTTTCCTATACTACCAAATAGCTTGAGTCAAAATAGTTTCCTACACTACAAAATAGCTACAAGTCACTTGACTTGTCTGCCCCAGTTTCTTTAACTGCAAAATGGGGATAATAATAGCACCAACTTCCCAGAGTTGTTGTGAGAATCAAATGAGATAAAAGAGGAGTCTGGGTTGAGAAGGACATAGTCCTGGAAACAGTAGCATGCTGTATATTTTGAATAGGAACTATTGATAGGTGTTGATTTTATTAGAGCTTCCCTAGATTGCATCTATTGTTTATTCCATTAATTGTGCAGTGGGCTTGGCTTTAAAATGATATAATTTGACATGAATAACTTAACATCTACCTCCCAGGGTTGTTGTGAAGATCAAATGAGATAAAAATTGTAAAGTGTTTAGCACAGCCTGACACACACTAAACATTATATAAATGTTAGTTATTATTATTATTATCATTATTATTATTATTACATAGTGCTGAGTTTCAAGTCAGGAGGACTTGAGTTCAAATTTTCCCTTAGCCATTTAAATAACTGTTTGACCCTCAGCAAGTCACTTGACTTGTCTGCCCCAGTTTCTTTAACTGCAAAATGGGGGTAATAATAGCACCAACTTCCCAGAGTTGTTGTGAGAATCAAATGAGATAATATTTGGAGAACTACTGTTTTTTATAAATTTTATAAGTACTTGTTACTCATTATTATATAGAAATTCTTATACCATATAACAAGTGAGGAACCTGAGGCTTGGAGAAATTATGGGACTTGCCCATAGTCCTATAGCTACTGAGTGTCAGAGGTAGGATTGGAAACTAGATCTTCTGAACTCAGGTCTACTATATTGTCCATTATATATCCACTATACCACCTCCATAAAGAAGCCAAAATCTTTGGCAGGGGGACCCAATGCATAAAAAGTAGTAGGACCAGATATTCATATGCTCCCTACCCCTGATATATCTTCAGTTCCAAATTCTTCCTTATGGGTTCCTGCCCTATTTTTGAGCCCATTCCCTGAACTGACTACATACATTCTACACGCCGTATGGCAAAGGGCAATAAAGACCAAGCACCTCTACTTCAAACACTAAATGCTCAAACTGAACCACAGTTTTCAGTTTTGTCCCAAGGAATTCCCGCTCTTCTTTTAGGGTTACACGTAGAACAAAATCTCACATGTCGGCAAAAAAATCAGCAACATCAGCACCAGTGAGAGCATGCTGCATGTTCAAAACCTCAAATAATCAGAATGGAATGTTCTTTTAAAGAACATTTTCTGGTTAATACAAATTTACTGGGAAACCCTTTTGGTTTCAACCTTCATTTGAGAAAATGTTTCCTAAAATTGTGCCAGGGCACTTCCATGCCCCTGTCAGTAGAGTATCCTCAAATGTAACTGAAGCTTTGGTGAATGAGAGTGCTGCGGGGCCCCTAAATATCATTTCTCATTAAACAGTATTTAAAAGATAGACTATATAGGAGTCTGGATTGAGTCTGTACATCTTCTACACAAGACATATTCCAAAAGTTGCTCTTATTTATCCCCAGAAACCGACTGATATGATTTGCCTCTTTCTCTTAAAAGTCGAGTGCCCCAAAATCTCCCATGGTTTTCCAACTAATTGCATTGGATTTAATCAAGGTTTTTACTGGAATTCAAGACACTCCCCTATGAATCACAATCATAAAATATTAAATGCCCTACAACCACCCAAAGCTTGGATTATTCAAGACGCATTCACATTCGGAATGTCCCAATAAATTCTGGGAAACATTGGGACATCCTACACAAAAGGGATGCCTAAGAAGATTGCACTGTAAATGCTTTAATAGTATATAGAAATAAAGCAAAGGCTCTCATAAATGAAAGCCCTTTCAGCTACAACTGCCACCATTTCAAAGGCGTCTGTACATTTAAAATGTATTTTGGGATACTCCCTTCATTCTCATAATACCTGAAAGGTGCTAGAAGATTACACACCATCTAACTTTTCAAGCACCATTCATAAATTCAGGCCTTTATAGACCTGTAAATTCCAAATTATGAAATGCTGACCTCGTAGTGTGGTATTTGGAGTCATACAGTGCAAAGAACAAAGTCAGCTCAGAGGAAACACCCCCCACCCCAAGTCTCATGCCCTCTTATGGCATGTTGCCCCCAAATGGGCTCCCACTGTGGATTAGAGGATCCAGGTAAGCCTTCTGGTAGCATAAGGCTCCATCTGGGAGTAATTTCTACGTTTCACTCCTGCTCACAGAGAGACAGCATTTCATCCTCAGTTAGAGAGTTACAGACCTATAAAGTCTTTATTTTATGAATGGTGCTTGAAAAGTTAGAACAGTGCATAACCTTCCAGCACCTTTTAGGGATTTACGAGAATGGGATGAGGAGAGTTTGACAGAAACTCATTGCAAAAGCTCCATTGAAATGACCCTGAGTAGCGACTATAGATAGCTGCCCTATCTGCTCAGACCATTTACAATGGTTTGGGGACAAAGATACCTCACTTTTTCACCTAGACATTTAATCTAATGAAATCCACCACACGACTGCCTCAAAACCTGCATGCGAGGAGCCATGGTTAGGGGGTCTTGTCAGCCACAAAACAAAGAACCTGAACCTCCCACATTTCAACCTCATTGTATAACCCATTTATATGGGGTCATCTCCTATATAGTAAAACACACACACACATCTAATGAGGCCTCTGTAAACTTCAGCCAAAATTCCTGGCTCCTAAAAATGGCTTTATATGGCACATAATACAGAAACACTCCAGAGGCTATATGAGAAATCTGACAAGGCTAATATTAAACTTGAACCAGATAGAGCTACTGGCACCATATTCTCTCAGCTCTTAAGGAAACTCATCCCATTAAAAAGTAGGCTCTAAGATATTTTTTTCCTCTGAAGTGTATAGTAGCTTATAAAAAGCAGGCAGAGCTGCCAAAGCCTAGATGTGTTTGAGGACTCTTTACCCTCATTAAAAGCATTCCCTGGCAGCCAAAGGCCTCCATTGATCCAGTGAACTTGATTTTACAGGGGGAGGGCGTGTATAGCAGTATGCAGTATAGCTGGGAGCCACAAGATGCCCTGTGGCAGCTCTGTATGGGACCCAGCTGTAAATTCAGTCTTCTCACATGCAGTACAACAGACCCCAAGGCCAAGAATGCAAGAAACATGCTGAGGGGGCAAGCGTAGATCTTGCCAGCCTAAACTGTTTGACATGATTCACCATAGGCAAGGCACAGTTTTCACCCTAGGAGTAAATGGACGAAGATAATGGTCCTACTTCTCTATGGGCATAATAATTATATTTCTATGAATCTAAACATACATATAGGTTTTATATAGAATGTGCAGAATAAAACTACACTCATGTTTCAACCAGCCTCAGAATCCCTCACTTCCTCCAAGACTCAGCTTAGGTGCCATCAACTAGAGAAAATCTTTTCTCATTCCCAAGTTGCTATAACATTCAAATTATCTCATATTTAGTTAGTTAGTTAGTTTTATCTCATACTTATTTTGTTCATATTTTTATCTCATATTTATTTAGCTGTTTTAATGTTGTATGCCTTTCCCCTTCCATTTCTACAGAATGTCAGCTCCTTGAAGGGAGAGACTGTCATTTTTTTGTATGTGTCCTTCCTACCTAACAACCTGGTAACTGATAACCTCTTCTGTTTAGGCAGATTTGCAATTCCACAAACTATCCACAAGCATTTAGTAGGTATTGACCATGTTTTTGTTGTTAAGTGATTCATCCAAGGTCCACATCTAGTGGCTGAAATAGGTCCTGAACCTAGATCATACTAATAGAACTAATCCTCTATGTCCTATATCCCTATTGCCTCTGCCTTGCACATAGTAGAAACATATTATTTGTTGAATAAATGAATAGTAATAGATGATATTTATGTAGTGTTTTAATATCTGCAAAGCATTTTACCTATGTGATCTCATTTGAGCCTCATCACCATTCAGGGAGAAAAAGGTTTTATTATACCCATTTTACAAAAGAGGGAAGAAGTGACTTTCCTGAATTTGCATAGCTAATAAGTGTTGGAAGAATGATTTAAATCCAATTGTCTCATGATTCCAAGTCCAGCATACTATTCATGACACCATGAGATCTCTCAATTATAATTGGCATTTCTATAGAAGTTCTAGCCTCATGGTTAGATAGAGTTATTGTGGCTCTACAGGCAATTACTTTCTTCTGTGTCTCAAGTAAACTACTAGGACCTATCTGCTAAGCCCCAGATGAGTTCTAAAGTTTCTTGATGAATGAAGTTCCCTACATTCCTGAAATTACAAGACTTTTGCTTTTAAGTTATCTTGTAATAAATATTTGCTGTCCCTTTGACACACTCGAGCATTTGATGACATTAGCAAAAGGTCATCAACATAATGCACTAGTTTACTCTCAGTGAATATGATTGACTCAAGATCTCTTTGCAGGATCTGGCGAAAGATATTTGCACTTTCTGAAAAACCTTGTGGAATTCAGGTCCAACAGAATTATTTGCCCTCCCAGGAAAATGCAAAAATCTTCTGACTGGACTCATGCAGGGGTACAGTAAAATATGCACAGCACAGGTCCACGACTGTGAACCAGGGTGCATTACTTGGAATTTCGGTGGTGATATTTGCCGGGCTAGGGACCATTGCATGTCCCTTCTTAACAAAGTTGTTTACTGCTCTAAGATCCTGCACAAAATGCCATTGTGTTTTGCCATTTGGATCTTTCTTTGGCTTTTTAATGAGCATAATAGGTGTGTTGTGTGTTTTACTCGGATATAGTTCCAGGAGACTTTGGATAATGGGCCTAATACTCTCTGTGGCCTCTTTGCTCAACCTATACTGAGGGATTCTAGGTAGAGTACCCTCTTTCACCTCAATCTTAACAGGGGTGGCAGATTTTAAAATTCCCACATCAGTTGAATGCTTAGCCCAAACTACCTCTGGGATATCTTTTGGTATTTCAAAGATACTCCCCATATGTTGTTCCTCCTCATCACCCTCCACTTGCCCTAGGAATAGCAAGGGATGGTGCTTGAGTGACTGTTTGGGTAAGTGTAGGAATATTTGGCCTAACTTATCACACTAGATAGTGGCACCTAATTTACAAAGAACATCCCTCCCTAGGAGGTTGGATGGGCATCCGGGTATCAACAAAAAGGAATGATCTAATGTCATGGGCCTATTTTCATCATCTTAGATCTTAGCTTGGGCACCAACTCCATTTGCCCAGTGGCTCCTTTTACTCTCACAAACCCCATTAGTGCACAATTTTCTGGTGTAGTTTTCAACACAGACCAGGTTGCTCCGGTGTCAATAAGAGCAGGATAGATTTGATCCCCTATTGTCACCATAACCAAGGGTTCCCTGTCTTTAGCTGTCTGATCAACAGGTACCAAAGGTGTTTCTATCTCAATGTCCCCCAAATCCCATTGATCTTGTTCTAGGACTTCTGTCTGTGCTGGCTTAGGATTCTGTGAGTGTAATGATGGTAAGTCTCCTTCAAAAGTGGCTTCTTGGACTGCCTGTGCCTTAATTGGCATCCCTGGACCGTTCATGGGCCTATCAGTGTCAAAGTGTATCTCAGTTTTCCCAGACGATGAGTAAGGTAGAGTGTTCTTCTCTTCACTGAACATGCTTTGCTTGACTTGTGCAAAGTTAGATTCAGGAGAGGTATTTCTCTGCATTAAAGGAAATTCTTCAGAATTGGGAATGTGTTTTTGGCTCATGACCACATCCCAATCCTGTGAGTCTATGCTTTCCTCTTGTATTTGATCCCTAGACTCTATGTCGGTAACAGGAAACTTAACTGCAGATGTACTTTGTATAGGAAACAAAGTCAGTGTTGTAGATTCTTTCTCTGTACCTATTGGTGTCATTTTGTTTCTCTCTTGGCTACTGACATTTATGGAATTATGGAATTGAATTCCTTTAAATGCATTAACTCAGAATCTACTCCAAAGGCAGCTCTCTTTGGAGTTTCACAGGCTTGAAAGTGTGCTACATCTGTATGCACTTGACCCTGAAGTAGGCTTGGTACAAATTCCCTAGCTCCAGGATCCAGCTCTAAAGTTCCTTTAGTATTGTAGCAACTAGACTTTCCACTTTCCCTTCCAGCTTCCCTAATTGGTGATAGGGAAGAGGTGGTGCCTGTGTCTGAGAATTTAGCATCTCCCTTCTCAATGGTCTGCAGGAGCCCATCTCCCTTGTTGACACTGTCTGTTTCTAAGAGATCCCCATTAGAACACTTGTCTAAAATCATTACCCTTATTGTTTGGCCTTGCTGTACTACTGATTGATGTAAATGATCCACAGTCTTATTACAGAATGATTTTTCTTTCCCCTCATAGTGAGAATCAATGAATGCTACTTTCTTCAAACTTGTATCAAGAACTTGTGCAGATTTACCTGGTTTTCTTTCAGTGTTCCCCACGTCACTGTTTCCTTTCCCATAAATTCTCTCCTTTATTTCTATTATATCCTCCTCCATTTGCAACTCCTCCTCAGTCATTTCTTTGTAACTTTGTGTTACATCCACCAACCCATAATTCATAATTTCTTCTGCACCCATTATGTCTTTCCCACATTCCTCTGCCACATCACTGTCACTGTCCTTATCTGTTCTTACAACAACTAAGGCTGCTTTCTCGGTTCATAAGGTACGAGGTCTGGCTCCTTGGGACAGGTATTCCTCCATTTTCAATAGGCTAGGGGAATTACTAAATTTAGCACAGTTATGGTCACAACATCTGGTCTTTACTTTGTCACTATATCTGTTATTGTCCCTGTTGTTACTATTATTGCTATTGTATCTCGAATTGTAGTAGGTGTTTCTTCTGTTGTTGTTATTATTGCCTCTATTCCCAAAATTTATTTGGGACTTGAACCTACATTCCCGAACTACGTGTCCAAGTTTTGAGCATAGGAACACCACTTGACCGAGTTGTTTGCACTGTTGGAAAATTGCCTAGGCCTGTTCTGGCTCCTCTGATTGCTGGACATCAGAGCCATATTCTTAATCTCCTCTATTTCCTTGGCCTTCTGAGCTTCTTTCAGTTGCCTCTTCAGCTCTGCAATCTTCCTATCCTTTTCAGAGGTCTTTGATTGCTTTGGTTCACTATCTCTAGATTCATGGACATATGCAGATGTTTTCCTTAACTCCTCAATGGGCATGGTCTCCATTGTGGGCAATGCAACTTGAAGTATGCCTGGATGTGATTCAGACTGCCCTTAACAAATTGCCTCCTGACATGCTGGATGTCATCCTCAGCAGTCATGTCCCTGGAACCCAGGATAGTTTCACCTGCCTCTAATAGCCTGTCCAGATAAACACTTGGGTATTCCTCCTCCCCCTGCCTCAATTTTTCAAAGGACCCCCATGCATTAGATCTTCTTGCATGTTGCCTCATTGCTTCTGCTAAGTCCTCCCTGCACCTTCTAAGATAAGTTCATATTAGCATGTGAGGATAGCTCTAAGTCCTGATGGTGTTCTGGCCACGAGACAAGATTGGAGTTGCTTCTAGTTTCGGCAATAAATTTTGCCTTTTCACTAGGGGTGAACAATTCTGAAAGTAGCAATTCCATGTCCTCAAAAGTTGGGTTGTAAAGCCTCACTGCTGGTTTGTATTCTTTTATTGATTTATGTGTATTGACATAGAACTGAGGGAACCTCCTTTTCAAAATCTCCAAATCACCCCCTGAAAAAGGTTTGTAGCCTTTCACATGTATAATGCCCACATCTGGTTATACTACAGTTCTGTAGGTGATTGGAAGGATAGTTACAGGAGCTGCTTCAGCACCTGCAGCCTCTTGTTGTTCAGGGTTTTCATCTTTAACTTGTTGTTTCATATCACCCCCCCTTTTTTGTTGTGACCACATTCTCAATGATCTCTAGCTGCGTTATTGTTTTAGCATCTAGGTCCTTCCCTTCCCTGATCTGCCTGTTGATTTCAATTTAGGTCTTTATGTGTTCCACCATTTGCTCTAAAACCAGGTTTGTAACTTCAGTTCTCCCAAAGGTAAATGCCAACACCTTTCTCAAAATCATAAGGGCCCCATAGAAAGTTGCAGTCATAGCTATCCCTGATGGCACATATGCCATGGCATCACCCACTGATATCATCAGCCAAATGTAAGTATCATAGATTTCTATAACTTGTTTAAAAAATTGGGGAACTGTTATTAACCAAAAGGTGGCACAAGTCTGCCAAATCCCATATATTGGGACCCCAGAGCACCCCAGTATAACAATGGCCCTGTTGATGAAGCTGACCATATTGATCACTTCCCAACCAAGTTCTGAAATAAAAATCCTAGGCTGGCTGGCCAAAACTGTTATGTTTGTAATAACAGGGATGTTGGGAAGTTAATGGACTGGCCTGGGCTAGAAGTCTGCAAGACTCCCTCACCTCCCCCACAAACAGGCTTGAGTGAGTAGGGAGGGGATAAGGTTCTTGCTCACAAACCCCTCCCCCCAAGCAGTTGGTTTTCAGTTGAAAATGGAGACAGGGCAATGTGTCTTCAAGCAAGATTCAGCAAAGGCAAATGTTTAATGATGTTCCCTTTCTCAAACTTATGTTCTCCACAGGTCTGATTGAGGGACAAAGGAGAAGCTCAATCTCTTAATGTTAAGGACTGAGAAGGATCTGACTTCTTAGGCTGGCAACTGACAGGAGCCAAGCTTAGGCTGTAGTGAGTATACCCAAATAATACTCAGGCACTGCTAGTAAAGATAAAGCTTATATTGATAAAAGAAGGAAGGGGAAGTCAGGGAAGGGGTATCTAGGTATTGGATAAAACTGGGAAGCCCTGATCAGTTAAGTAGAACCTTCCCCTCCCCCCCCCCAGGAGGGAGTAGCAGACCTTTGGCTAAGTTGCCCTCAAAGCTAATAGTAATTACTCCTAATATCTAAATAACTAAATGAATAATAAAATGCAATAGCAATGAAGATCTAACACCACTAGACAGGCAAACTCCTGAGTAGAAACCACAATGGCTTTTGCCACTCTGGCCCCCAAGCAAATCCCAAACCAGGAACAGCGAGCAGAGAGACCTGCTCACCTCAACTCCCAGGAGTCAACTGTTAAATTCCTTTACAATTGTCCCCTCACCCAGAGTTCTCCAGGGGGGGTCCCCCGGAATTCTGGGTGAGGCTTGACCCTGTATCCTGCAGGAATTCCATCCTGCCATTTTCTATATTACAGTTTGTAATGCATTTTACCTATATTACATCATCTGAACCTCCTAATAATCCAGTGAGATAGATATTGCAGGGATCCTCCTTCCCCCCTCCAACCCCTCATCTTACCCCAGACAGGTGAGCACTCCTATTGGGCAGTTGGGCACAGAGGTGAGTGAAGTGAGGAATGTCCTCAGCTCTGCCAGAGTCCCTCTGCCTTTCTAGTAACAAACTCTGGGGGGCAATGGAGCATGCCCACAGAGAGTTCTCTATGTGCCTTCTTTGGCACACATGCTATAGGTTCGTCATCATGGCCTTATAATCATATTCATGAATAAATGCCAATGGCATAGCTTTGTGCTGGACCCAAAAAACTGATGCTTGACTTCTGTTTGGAAGAAATGGCAAGGTTTTTCTACAACTTCCCTTCTTGAACTAGGATTGAAAAGGCATTCCCTATGGATCTTAGATTGGATATAATTTAAGATTAGTCATGGGAAAATGGAAATTGGAATTTTTGCCTTTTATTGAGATATAATAGGAGGAATAGAAGAGAGTATAGTATTGTCAGCTGTGAAATACTAGAAAACTATACTATAATTTTCTATATCCTGTCATAAGGCCAGGATTCAAATCCCAATTGTGCTATTTACCAGCTGTGAGACCTTAAGTAAATCACTTAACTTCCCTAATCTTATTTCCTCCTATGGAAAATAAGAATATATTAATATATTAATATTATAGCTAATATCATATTATTACTAATTAAACATACACATAATTATCTTATATATAATTATAGTAATTAATAATATAAAATCAAAATATAATAATAATACCTCTCTTACCTGGGCTATTGTGAGAATCACAAGAAATAATGTATATAAAAAAAATATATAACCATGGTCCTCCTGCACTAGCCTCAACTCTAGGAACCCTAGGTTATCTTGGTTTGGTGGAGAAGAAGGAAAAGGGGTTGTTCTTAATTAAGAAAAAAATTAATGAAGCAATTATTAACCTCAGCATATAAAAGAAACTCACAAAAATATTTGACCTTTTTGTATATCATTAACAAAATCTATGAGGAAGAGAATTTTAAAAATCCATTAAAAATAATTACAGAATGACAACAGTTTGTAGGAGTCCATCTACCAAGGCATATACAGAAACTCCACAACTACAACAACAAATAATCTTTATAAAAATATAGGTCAGGAATAGTAAGGTAGCACAATAGATGGAGTGCCAGGTCAGGAACCAGGAAGACCTAGGTTCAAATATGGCCTCAGACCCTTCCTAGTTGTATGACCCTGGGCAAGTCACTTAACCCCAATTGCCTAGCCTTTTCTCCTCTTTGGCTTTAGGACTGATACTTAGTATTGATTCTATGATAGAAGGTAAGGGTTTTAAGAAAAAATTAAAATACAAACCTAAATAATCAGAGGTTTGTTTGTGTGTAGGTGATGTCATGTAGTAAAAATGATAATATACTATCTAAACTAATTTATAGATTTAATGCCTTGAGAATTAAATTACTAAGGGATTATTTTATAGAACTAGACAAAATGATAATAAAATTCATATGGAGGAACAAAAGATCTTGAATCTCAAGAGAAACAATGAAATAGTAGGAAGAAGGCCTAGCAGTGCCAGATTTCAAACAATATTACAAAGCACTGAGCAACAAAAATATTTGGTATTGGTTGAAAAACAGAATAGTTGATCAAAGAGACAGATTAAGTAAACAAGCTCCAGAAACAGGCAGACAGAGTAGCGTAGTGCTCAGGAAAACTAAAAACACAAAATACTCCCAATTTGACAAAAATTCCAGGGGGTGGGGGGTTTTGGGGGAGGAGAATGGAAAAAATTAGTTTGAGAATAGGAATCCTTATGCCAGGGTCCAGAGATGTCCAAGGGTCTGTGAATAGATGTTTTAAAGTCCATAAACTTAAATGAGAAAAAACACCAAATCTTTATTTCAATATAATTAGCTTTTTGATAATCCTATGTGTTTTCTTATATGCATTTAAAAGCATTGTTCTGAGAAGAGTCCAGAGTCTTAACCAGACTATCAAAAGGGTCCACTACAAAAAAATTGTGAGAAACTCTGTACTAGACCAAGATCTCACACACACCATACTCTACAGCAAGCCTCTACTGGATACATGACCAAAATATAAAAAGTCACATAAGCAAATTAGAGGAAAAGAGAAGGAAATACTTTCTATGGATAGTTCTTAGATAAGCAAGTGAAAGAAATTATCATAAATTTCAATCACGTAAAATTGAAAAGACTGAGCACAAAATCAGAGCATTAGGAAATGGAAGGGAAAATAGCTTGATGGGGAAAATCTTTGTAAGAGTTCTCTGATAAAGGTCTTATATACAAAGTATATAGAAGATTGCCCCAAAGATGTTTTTTTTAAAAAAAGGTAGAAAAGAAAAAAAAGAGAGTTATTCCCAAAAGATAAATAAGCCAAGGACATGAACGGGAAGTTTTACAAAGAAGAAATTCAAGATATCAACTACCATCTGGAAAAAATACCCCAAGTCAATAATAATAAGAAACGCAAATACAAACAGCCCAAAGATATACACATTAATGCACTATTAATGAAGTTGTGAATTGGTCAGACCATTCTAGAATTTTGGAACAACACGCAAAATTTTAAAAACAAAAACACCCTATTCTAGTGCATGCTTTTTATTTGCAGATCATGCAAGAGTCACAAATCAAATAGCAAATTATTTAAGGCAGAATTAGATACACTGGAATACACAGGAAATGAGATAATTTGTTATTTGTTATTTGCCACTCCCAAACACAAAACAGGTGCAAGCTCTGTACAGGCATCACTGAGATAATAATTTCCAGGGAAACTCATATTGGAGTGGAAAAACAATTTCTCTTCTATTGGGAGCAAAGAGGGCAAAAAACCAATTATTCCCCAATTTTTTATCCAATCATCTCAGTAGCCAATATGAGTATCAGAAGATGCTTTAATAGTATAGCCATTAGCCTTGCTAGATCTAGGGATATCAGTATTCTGCTATGATGGGAGGTTCAAGGACATCACATCAGTGTCACTCATCAAGTCCCTCTTCTATCTATTTACTTTATCCCACCTCATACTTTTTGTACAATTCCTGCATTTAAGCACAAATTTGATGAGTTTCTTGATGTCCTAGGGCTTCCCTTCATGGCTGATAGCTTCTTTCAAAGCCCCTTATAGGTAATAAGGGCAAACCGGAGTCAGCCATAATGGACAATGACCAACATATAGCAATCATGACTATATAATGTCCATTTTATTTATTATTATAACATGTTTAAAAAATAAAAAGAAAATATTTAAGTTTTTCCTTCTCTATATTTTCCCAAGTAAGTGAGGCTTTTATATTTCTATTTGGAGTTAACTTGGGTCTCATGTAAAGGAATGTGATACTGCACTTAAGAAACTACATATTTGTCTTTTTGTTTCTATTCAAATAACTCAACTTTTTGATTTAAGATGTATTCCCAAGAATTAATGCAGCGCTGGTTCCTATATTGCTGATCTTGTTGTCTATCTTGTTTCAAAGAGCTTTAATACCCAGACCTGAGGGGGTGTAAAATGATCAAAATTATATGTTTTTGGTGACTAGTTGTTCAAAATGCCTTCAAAGTCATTTGAGAATAATTACTCCCAAGGCCATGTTAGCTCATTGAAATTCAAATTAGGATTACAAATCCTAATCCCTTTGACTGAAGCAAGAGCATCCTCTGGCATGAGATGTTAGAAATCCAAATCCCAGCAGTTCTCCAGATGGTCAAAGACTGCAATTGCTTCTTTTTTGTCACATTGCTGTGCCTATCTCTCTTAGCATGATTGTGGAATGTCTTGACTCCAAATTTTCATGTAATTAAAGAGTGACATGATGACCAGAAGAAAATCTCTGAAATTTTTTAAAAAAAGACTTTTTGTTGCAAATGTTACTTCTTTGGAGATGTCCCCTGTGAGGAAAAGGATCCCCCGACCCCCAGGCAGCCATTCACAACATGATTTGACTTAGTAAATTAGCCTCAGCCACATCCCAGAAGTTTATTGTGTTTTTTTTTAATTCTCACATCTAAAGACCATACAACTTTATGCTCAAGAGGTCAGCCACTTTATGGCCATTTTTTGGTGTTCTAAAATACCCCCATAAAAAAAAAATTTTAACTATAGCTTTTAGCTAAGGATTATAAAAATAGAAGGGAATGAGAATGTCATGGTCTAATAGTAATACTCATTTCCAAACGCTACCACTAACTAGCTTCTGTGGCATTGGGAAAATCATGTCATCACTCTGAATCTGTCTTTAATAAGAAAATGAGAATGATAACTGTATTCCAAACCTAACCTAAATCTGTGGACTTAGAATTGAACTTTAGAATGAAAAGAGCCCCTAGCCCAGTGTTTGACATAGCAAGTGCTTAGTAAATGCTATTGGTTACTTAATTCATGACAAATCATTTGGTCCAACCCCTCATTTTCCTGATGAGAAAACTGAAACCCCAAGAGGGAGAGACTGGTTCATGCTCATGTAGAATGGCAGAAGTGGGTTTTGAACCAGGCCCTCTGACTCTAAATCCACCTTATTTTCTACTGTGCCAGATCTCCAGAGTCCTTTCTAGCTCTCAAATTCTATAACTCTAAGTTTTGAGTGTGTTGCATGTGCTTGACATTGTCCTGGGTGTTGTAGGGAATTCAAAAATAGAGAAAATCTCTGCCATCAAGGAATCACCCCGGCAAGACTACAGGCTAGACCTAAGCACCTGAAGTAGATCATAAGAATGTTATTAAGCAAAATTAGGTATTCAGACTAAAAGTTTCATCAACTAAGCAAAAACTATTTATTAATGGAACAACAGGCCTTGAGTCAAGAAGATCTAAATTCAGGCACAGACACTTACTAGCTGTGTTATCCTGGGCAAATCACTTAACCCCTATTTACCTCAGTTTCCTCATCTGTAAAATAAGGACATACTGGAAAAGAAAATGTAGAAACTACACTAGAATCTTTGCCAAAAAAATAAAACACCCAATTGACTTTGTCCATGGGTCACATAGAGTTGGACCTGAATGAACAACAACAATAACAATTACTTACTCAGGTGGGGGCAGGGTTATACTGGGAGATAAGAGAAAATATTCTTTTAATTGATAAATGTTGTTTTCACTTAGCAAACAGACCCAAATGAAGACAAACAAACCACCTTCAAGTTATATTCCTTAAAAACAGTTTAAGCAAAATAGACTAACAGTGATTACACCTAAGTATGTATACCTAATACTCTTAAATTTACTGTATATTTAAAAGAAGAGAGGCAGCATTGTGTGATAGAGAGCTGACCCTAGAGTCAAGAAGACTCAGGTTCAAGTCTTGCCTCTGAAACATAATAGTTGTGTGATCCTAGGCAAGTCACTTAACTTTTCAATGTCCCAGGTAACCAATAAAGTACATGGTAGTCTCTGGTCTGTATTGCCAGAGAGAATCTTTTTTTCTGAACAATTCCTTATATTGATGAAGTCATAGATTTTTTTTAATGGAAGGAATTATATATGCTTTGGTTTTATAAGTTATCTGTCCTGGGAACAGAATAAATCTTCTCTTGCTGGACTTGGCATACCTTAGAACAAAATTTGCCCATATCCTGCTTCTCATTTCCTAACCATTGTAAGGCCAGAACCCCAGGTACCAGATCCCTTTAGGATCAGAGACCCAGGCACCAAGCCCTCCCTCTCCAAGACCAGAATCTACAAAGCCACGTCCTTGTCTCTAGAACCTAGTTCAGGACCAATAACTCAGATACCAGATTTTTACTATCAGAACCTGTCGGGAGAGCCACTGACATGAAACCCAATCTCCCTTTGTCCTGGTCCTTGAAAGGAATTGACTCCATCAT
Source organism: Gracilinanus agilis (assembly GCF_016433145.1). Taxonomy (NCBI): domain Eukaryota; kingdom Metazoa; phylum Chordata; class Mammalia; order Didelphimorphia; family Didelphidae; genus Gracilinanus; species Gracilinanus agilis. The sequence continues at coordinate 523,770,466 of NC_058130.1, forward strand.
TTGCTATTCAGAGGACTCTAGGGTGAGAGCTTGACAAACTCCCTTATCTTCTTCTCTCCCAGTCCCAGTGATGACGATACCAAAATTAAAACAATTCCCATACCCTGCCAGGCTCTACAGCCTCTTCCATTATATGTTCCTTCGGAACACCTTTGCTAATAAAAAATTGGAAATTGTTCTTCAGGACTTCGAAAAAAAATGGGTAACGGTACTGTAGACAATTCACTCACATAATATGAATATTTTCTTTAAGAAGAAAGCCCAAATGCATAGATATGGAAAATATTGAAGTATATCACACAAGTAAAAAATAAACCAAATTAATTATGTTTTGATCAACAGAAAATGACTGGTCACCAATATGGGAATCATTTCTGATTTAGCTGTCTAGACATCAATATCTAGGCATCAATGGTCTGGGCAAAAATAAAGGTTTTCCTCTGATAAGATAGTTCCCACACATAAGTTAAAATCTTTTGAGACTTCATACTCAAAACCTAAAAATGACTTTGATTAACCTGTTTATCAGTATCATTTCTGCAAATCAAAATCAATTCTAAATAATATTATATGTATGAAAACACTGTAATTATAATAAATCTAACCTCATCTGATTCAAACAAAATATTGATTTTTAAATGATTAATGGAAATAAAGTCACACTGCCCATCACCAAAGCCTTGAAGGTTCTTATTGCTATCCTCTGCCATTTGGAATCCTTTATTCATTTCAAAACTCAGTTCAAGTACTGTTTTCAACATAAGGATTTTCCTAATCCCTCGAGATTTTAGTGTTTTACCTCTCCTTCCTCTAAATAACTTTGTATTTACTTTGTGTATATTTTTAATTTCATCATACAGGCATGTTTAGTTCTTTCCCCTACATCCCCCACCCCAATGGAATGCAAATTCCCTGAGGTTAGGCATTGTTTCATTTTTGTCTTCCTGTCACCAGAGCCAAACACCTAGTAGACACTTAATAAATACTGGTTGACTTCAATTAAATGACATTTAATTGGCCACTATTTTTATTGAAAATAAAAGGGAATTGAAAGAATATTTGTAACTACTGATCCATATGCCTACTCTCTCATCTCTATAAAATCTTTATGAGAATGATCTAGTGAAGGCTTCATTGATGAAATATAAAGGCAACATTTATTTTTACAACCACTATTCTACAGCAGAATATCTTCAAAGTCATCTAGTTAACTAAAAGTTATAATTAATACACTGTTTATTTTTATTATTAAAAAAAGCATTTGGGGGCAACTAAGCATCTCAGTAGCTATAGAACCAGGCCTGAAAATGGAAGGTCCTGGGTTCAAATTTGACCTCAGACATTTCCTAGCTGTGTGACCCTGGGCAAGTCACTTGTCCCCCATTACATATACCTTACCACTCTTTTGCCTTGAAACTGATTCTAAGACAGAAAGGAAGAGGTTTTTTAAAGCATCTGACAGAACAAACTATAGGTTTTCTTCCAACAAGAGGTCTCTCATCCTATTATCTTTCCTTCCTAAAGTTGACTTCTCTCACCAGTCATCTGTTCATTATAATCTACCAAAGAAAACACAGGCTTTGTCCTTCTCTCTTAATTTACTTTCAAAAAACATCACCTCATTCTTATTTTGGGGTGATTTAGATTTATTACAAAGTACTATATGGAAGCATCAGGTGCCACATTTTAGGACATTTATAAACTGAACATTGTTCAGGTTGGCACTGTATAAGGAAGCACTGAACGACCCGATACCTTTTACTATAGAGAAGATTTAAAGGGACCGTGACAGATATCTTTAAGCATTTCAAGGATTGCTGTCTAAAAGAAGCTTTAGATTCTTCTTTTCTCTTTCCACATTCTGTCTAATCTCATTAGCAGATATGGGTCCAATTATTACCTTTTGGTAGGCGATCACCAGTTCTATATATACAACCCAGGGTCCTCTCATGTACCACCATAAAGGAAGTCCTTGAGAAATGTTAACATCATCAATATCTTCCCTTCCTAACTCATCCCTCTTCCAGAAGTTCCATTTCTGTCAGAGAGGGGCCATAACCAGTTAACTCAATGTTCACAACCTAGCTCTCACCTAAAACTCCTGATTCTCTCTCATCCCACATATCCGACCTGTTGCATTGTCTTGCCAATTTTGCCTCCGCCTCCATTCATTCCTTTCCTCTTATACAGTGGCTATACTAATTCAGTGGGGCAACTAGCTGTTACAGAATAGAGTGCTAAACCTGGAGTCAAAAAGACCTAAATTCAAATCTGACCCCAGACACTTACTAGCTGTGTAATCCTGGGCAATTCACATAACCCTGCTTGCCTCAGTTTCCCCATCCGTAAAATGAGCTGGAGAAGCAACCAGCAAACCACTGCAGTATCTTGGCTAAGAAAACCCCAAATGGGGTCATGAAGAGCCAGACACAACTGAAACAACTGAACAACAAACAGTAATTCAGAGCTTAATCATATTTATAAGCTCCCAGGTTCTTCTACAATCCAATCTCCACACAGCTGCCAAAGTAATATTACTCAAAAAGAAGTCTGACCTTGCCACTCTCCAGTAAACTCTTATTGGCTCTTGGATCAAATACATTTCCAGGTTTCTCAGCCTTTCTCCTGTTCTTCACAATGGCATCCTACTTCACCCACCATTATGCCAATGCACAAGCAGAGATCCTATGCTTAGAATAAAAATCCTCTTCTCCCTTCTATCTCTTGGAATCCCTAGCTTTCTTCAAAATGCAACTTAGGCTTCCTACTTAAGGCCTTTCATGATCTTCCAAGATACTAATGTCTCCCTCATCAAAATTCCTGAGATAAATTAACACTCATGCTTTATCATTTGATTATTAATATCAAAATGCAATATTCTCTTTTCTAAACCCCTGCCTTTCAGTCTAGCTTTTAACGAAGACCTCTTCCATCCTAGCTGAGAAATGTCTTCACATTCCTGCCCCTCTTAAGGCCTGGGTCTTTCTACTTACCCTATAAACAGAAGCTAAGGAGCTCGTCTGACCTACCAAAAGTAACTTCTGTGTCCTTGTTTTCTTCATTAAAGTTTGGGGTAACTTTGCTCTTGAAGGAAAAATCATCCTGATATTCTTAGTGCATTGGTTTTCCTTGCTCAGATTGCTGAAAGCTGCTGAATCTCACAACCAGGCCAATGTCTTCCCTCCCACAATATGAATTATTAGGAGTTGAGAGCTCTCAGCCACCCTCCTCATTTACTGTCCAGCAATGAGGATTGCTTTTCTCTTGTAGGGGGAAGTCCCAGCAATTTGCTGCCCCCAGCCTGGGATATTCCCTTGGCATCTTTGATCACTAAGAGAGATCATCAAAACATCAACTTATTACCTGTCAGCCTGATTAACAAATCGATTTTTCATAACTGAAACATTGTTCCTAGTAATTTTATATAGCATTTACTTTGTATTTACTTGTATCTGTTTTTATATACTAGTGCGTGCAAATATTATTTCCCCATCATAGAATATAAACTCCTTATAATCTAACAATCAGTAAACCCTTATCAAAATTATATGTGCCAGATACTCTTCCAGGTGCTGGGGATACAAAGAGAAAATAAAGTAGTCCCTGCCCTCAAGAAGTTTACATTCTATAAGAGACCTGCTGGTTAGAGGCAGCCCTCCCTTCCATTGGAGGCAAGAGTGGAGCTCTCCAACACTCCTAGGTGGTTCAGTGGACAGAAGCCTGGGCCAGCAGTCATGAACACCTGACTTTAAATCCTACCTCAGACACTTACTAGTTGTATGACTCTAGACAAATCATAACATCTTTGCTTTGGTTTCCTTTACTATAAAATAGGGATAATAATAGCACCTACCTGTCAGGGTTTTTGTGAGGATCAAATGAGACAATTGTAATTGTAAAGCACTTAGCACAGTCACTGGCATTTAATAGGTACTATATAAATATTTTTTCCTTTCCTCTTTAGTTCTGAAAGGATAAAGTCACTGATTAAGGCCTGGACCTCCATCTTGGGTTCTAGACAAGGTCAGTTTATGTCCAGCCAGACTCAGTCTCTGCCCAAGAACCAATCAACCTGCTTCCCCCAGAAGGCTCCCACCTCCCTCCTTCCTCATTCACTCACCTGCTCAGGCTGCTGTTCCAGCTCAGCCCAACCCACATCAAAGCTAGCCTCTGGCAGCCTCCAGAGAGGAATTCCAGTGCCTATAAGTGGCCAGCTAAATCTCCTGCCTTGTAGTAAATTTCCCACCAGAAGGCAATTGACCACCCCTTCCCTACCCCCACCCCAGGCAAAGGTCTATTTGACCAATCCTAATAAAACTAATCAAAACCAAACCCATAGTGCTGTGAAGAGAAAAATTTCTATCTTCTGCCACATTTCCTTTAATTTGTCACTCACAAAAATACCTTAAAACTAAGGGATTCCATCAACATGATTCAAAACTCTGTCTGACACGTTTCAAGTAGTAAGGGAATGTTATTCCAGTCAGGTCCCAAAGCCCAGTGGTATGAGATTCTCTCCTCATGTAGGACATCAATATCTCTTAGCTCCCAAGCCTCCTGGAAAGATGGGGAGGGATTAAAGAGAGGAGTAGAGAGAAGCAAGCTCTTTACTCTCTAGACACTCTCTGAGTTTCTTCAGATTGTCTTCAGATCTCTTCCAACTCTGCAGTTGCTTTGGATACTTGTGGCTTCCAGCTTTGAGAGAAAAGATGGATAATATCAACCTCACTTCAGGCTGCTGAAGTAACATACTCTGAGAAGAAAACTACATGAGAGGAACTGGCAGTCTCCATTGTGTCCCTATACCTAGCTTGCTACCTAGAGACATTAGGGAATTTCCCCTCGGGTATGATTTAGGACTCTCTCTCTTATTCTAAATGAGTGACCTCACTCCAAACAGAACCAGCATTCTGTATTATCTGATCTATATCCTCCTATGTATACTTTCTCTGATTTCTCTTTAATATCAAGTTGAAAAAATGAGTTCCTCTGATAATTGCTCTGTGTGTTCCTTGTGGAATTGGAATTTGGTGGGAAAGGGGTCAAGTCTTAGCTATAAAGTTTAGGGTCTTCCTCTCCCAATTAATGAAACAAAAGATAAAAAATTAAATTGAACCTGAAAACCATCTGTCCTAAACAAATAATGTTTAAAGGAGCAGATAGATACAATTCCAGCTGTTCTGTCTGAGAGGAACAGTAGTAGCCTTTGGCCCCATATTCCTGCTACCCATCTTGACAGGAATTAAAATCTCTCTTGGGGAAGAGGTGAGGGGAAAGAGGTTAGAGATGTCTTTTCTGATTCCCTTGAGTCACACAATACCCCCATGTTACATATTGGGGACAATTCTCATAATATTCATCTTCAGATTATTCCCATAATAGAAACTGAACATGTGAGAAACTCTCCATTACATTCTAGGTATGACCTAAAGTGAGTGCAAAATGAGAAGACAATGCATTATCATCACATGATACAATCCACAGCTTGAAGACATTGTGGGAAGAAAACATATACATAGTGTGCATGCATTCTGGTCTGACCCTGTGCTCCTTTGGAGGAACTCTTTGGCTTTCTTCCCAACTCAAAGGTCCCAATGCTGTGGGAAGTGTAGGGGAAAGGAGTTAGAGACAGGAGAGAAAAAAAGAAGGAAGGAAGAAATATAGAAGAAGATAAGAAAAAAATGAAAAGTCATTCCAGGGAGCTTTTACTTCTTTTTAGAAATTGGGAAATGAAGTTAAGCTGCCCCAAAACTGAAGCATCATTTCTTATTCTTTCTCTCACCCCAAACTCTACCCTCCAATCATTTAAATAAACTATTTTCTAGGAAAAGACGTAGTTATTTTCATCTGAGAGTTCCTTATTCTACACATTCCAATTCTCATTCTCCTTTCCAAACACAATTCAAAATGATAATTCTTCTCTTTTACAGTCAGAGATAAAATTGAGATTCCATATGGCCAATAATACCTTCTATCAGAGACTCTTCTAACATAGCAGCTAAGTAATGTATCAGTAGAACACTGGACCTGAAATCAGAAAAACCCATGTTCAAGTCCTTCCTCAAACACTTTACTAGGTATGTGACCCTAGGAAAGGTACCTAATCTCTTTCAACTCTATGTTCTCATCTGTAAAATGGGAATAAAAGCTTCTACCACATCCAGTTGTTGTAACGACTCAATGATCTGTATAAAATGCTTTCCAAGCCTTAAAGTAAAAATGTTCATTAACTGTTAGAGTACATAAACACAAAAGATGTTTGCCTTCATTATTAAAATATGCTATTACTATAAAACCTATAAATTAAACTCTTCTATCAAGAAAAAAAATCTGGTGAGCCTCTCCATTCCCCACCCCACCACCACCCTGGAATTGCATTCTAGTTTTGTCTCCACCACTAACCAGCAAATCGCTACTCTGCCTCAAGTTCCTCATTTGTAAAAACAAAGAAGATAGACTAGCTGTATTCTAAGGTTCCCTCTAGTTCTAAAAGTCTTTCATTCCATGATTTGATAATATTAATAAAATATTTTATAATGACATAAATTATAAGACTCTGACTGTTGGCATACTTCTTTCCTTTAACCTCCTTCCAATCCCCTCCTACTCTGGTTTATACCTTCCAAGTTATAATTTAAGGTTAAGTTAAAGACCACAAAGTGGGGCCTTGTCATATGTGGTTCTCTTAAATTTCCTGGACCTTGGGAAGCAGAGTCATGTGACTGCCCTTCCTGGTTTGACCTAGTTAATTCACTATTCAGTGGTAGTCTTTGAATCCTTCTTTTATAAACATACAGTGTAACCACTTTCTATTTTTAAAATTGCTAATAGCTCTTTGGATCAAAGCAAAACACAAACTGTTATACTTTAAAACTTCTCTCATAATTATCAGTCTAAGAAAACCCTTTTTTGAAAAACAAATAAAAGATTGCTTTCTTGATTTTCTTTTTCAGAGGAATTCTTTTTATTTTCAATTGCAGTTGAGCAAGTAACCAAATTTGAGCAAAGTATAATTAAAACTAAGTTAAGGATAATGACCTATTATGTAAGGACCTGGCTAATAAAATAATTAGCAAAGAGATTGATTGCCCTTCTAAGTCTCTATTCTTGGGACTAATTGTGTATTTAACTAAGGACTAATACCTTAACTATAACCTTTAGTGAATGAAAATGAAAATTGATATTTTTGAAAAATCAAAAGAGTTTGAATTGTAAGAGTCTCAGATTTAATTCTAGAGAAGTAGGTTATATGAATATATTTTAATGTAACATCTGCTCTGATCATGGTAGAAGCTTTTAGTTCATCAAAGACACAATTACCCTGATCCAAAATCATGAATTTGCTGATTTGTCTTCTTTCTGTGAAATATATTCTGCAATGGGTCAAATTAAAATAAATAAAACTAAAGGGTGCTACAGAACGTCTTTTAAGAGTGGCAATATTGGTCTTTCAACAGTATCCTAGAAGGACTAGAAGGGTGGGGGGAGGTGAGGAATGATATCAAGTAGACTGGACAGGGGATGATACCAAAAAAAATGATGATGTAGATCAGAAATTATGTAGTAGCAATGAGAATGAAGAGATGAAATAGATATTTGAAACATTATGAAAGAAAGAATATGGAGACTGAATGCATATATGGGATGAAGGATCAAGGAGGACATTCTGATTTCTAGACCGTGTAACTGGGGAAATAATGGTGTCATTGTCTGGTTTAGAGAAAAAAATAGGAGATGGGTTTTAAATGTGGTAAATTTGAGGTGATCACTGAAATGGAAGTGTCTATTGGGCAATTGGAGACATGGTATTGGGATTCAGGGGAGGGTTCAAGACCAGAAAGACCAATAGTCTAATCTTCTATACTAGAGATAAGAGAGACACAGAGAGCATTTAGAAGGTGAAGTTGAAAAGGAAAAAAAGACTCATGAGAATATAAGAGTAGAGACAAAAATAGAGCAGAGAACCAAGAACTAATTCTTCGAAAATGCTCACAGTAAAGGGTTAAAAAAAGAAGAAATAGACATGATAATCAGAGAGATTCAAGGAGAACTAGGATAGGATATAGTAGCTTGAAAAGTAAAGTAAGAAAAAGGTTCTCTTTTGTTTCCTGATCTATGTAATGCAGCCCTATAGTTCTCTGAAGAATTTTAGCATTTAAGAATTTAATTTGGCCCAGCTGTGTAACCCTGGGCAAGTCACTTGACCCCCATTGCCCTCCCTTACCACTCTTCCACCTAGGAGCCAATACACAAAAGTTAAGGGTTTAAAAAAATTTGTTTAAAAAGAATTTAATTTGGAAATGTTATGTTTTGTAGAGGTCTAATAGGAGTTGAAACTTTCCAAGAGAAGACAGAATTTGCATTTGTAAAACAATACTATAAAGACAATGAACACATTCTTTTTTTTTTAAAACCCTTGTACTTGGGTGTATTGTCTCATAGGTGGAAGAGTGGTAAGGGTGGGCAATGGGGGTCAAGTGACTTGCCCAGGGTCACACAGCTGGGAAGTGGCTGAGGCTGGGTTTGAACCTAGGACCTCCTGTCTCTAGGCCTGACTCTCACTCCACTGAGCTACCCAGCTGCCCCAATGAACACATTCTTGATTGGAAATCAACCTCAAGAAAAAACACAGAAAAAAATAAAATGACTCCAAAATATCTACAAGCAATGCCTTAGAGAAAAAATACAGCGTAGGTATAAATTCAACTAGAATTTCTGAAAGAAATAAAGAGTTTGAAAAAATGAGTTTTAAATTATTTTTAATAAATGAAATTAGAGAGTTAGATGAAAAACACAGAACAGAAATTAGGACTATGGAAGAAAGATTTGAAAGGGAATTAATAATTTGTCAAAAAAGGTACAAAACTTTGCTGAGTAAACAAATTCCCTAAAAATTAGAACTGACCAAAGAGAAGACAATGACTCAAGGAGCAACAAAAAATATTAAGAACAAAGTTTAAAAAACAGAAAAAGAAGAAGAAAATGTAAAGGTCCCTATAACAAAAACAATAGAATACAAGTCCAGAAGGAAAAAAATTCAGAATCACTGGACAATTTGAATGCCATGATAAAAAAAAAAAAAAGGAACCTAGACATCATATTTTAAGAAATCTTAAATGAAAATTGCACAGACTTCTTAAAACTAGAAGACAAAGTGGTACTAGAAAGAATTCACCAGACACTTCCCAAAGAAACTCTCAGATGAAAACCTCCAGGAACATCATAGCCAAAATACAGTTTTCAGATTTTAAAAAAATACTACAACCACCCAGAAAGAAAGAATTCAAGTACTGAGGAGCCAGTCAGGATCTCACAAGATTTAGCACTTACTTCTGCATAAATGGAGATTTTGAACCTTGGACTTCATTCCCCCATAAGTCCCTCGTTTTCCCAAAATTCCCTTTAATCTCTCCTGTGCCTCCACATTTGCGTGGTCACGGTTATTGTTTTCTATTTGACTGTAACTCCTCCCTCTTTCTCTTTTGTTCCTAAGATTGGGCTGGCTAGTAACCTTTTAGTTAGGTCTCTGTTAGTTTATTATTAATAAAATATTCATATAATATTTAGTATTTTGCATATTAATTTTAATCTCCACATTTTTAAAACAGAGAAGAAAGTTCTAAAAATCTATGTTTCAAAAGGCTAAGTATATAAACTTGGAACCAAGAACAATTTAGCCTGAAAAACTGAATATAATACTACAGGAAGGAAATGGATATTTAATGAAATAGAAGACTTCCAAGCATTCCTGATGAGCTAAATAGAAACTTTGAAATTCAAATAAAGGAAAGAGGTGAAATAAAAAGATAAACATGAACAGACAATTAAAAAAAAAACCTAAGTAAGAATAAATTACTTACATTCAGTTATAGTGAGTTGATACACATATCCCTCCAGAACACTATCATCAGGGTTCAGAGAGAATAGTAGGCAAGGTCTAAGAGTTGTTCTGTTCTGTCTTGATACTCTTTAAAAAAGAATGGAAAAAAGGAGTATTTTGAGAAGGAGAGAAAGGAAAGTTAGGGAATATTATTTCACATAATCAGGATGTACAAAAACACATCTATACAAACAAGGAGGAAGACTATGAGGTGAGGGAAACAGCTGACACTTTAACTTCATCTGAACTGACCAAAAGAACCACATACACATCACAAATCACTCTACAGGACAAAAGGAGGAAAAGGGGCAACGAGGGGAAAAAAACTAGAGTGAGAATAGATTAAAGGAAGAATTAGACCTAAACAAACAAAAAAATAAACAAAAATACTTACAGTTCTTTTAAGGTAGCAAAGAATGGAAATGGGGGGGGTCCATAAATTGGGAATAAGATTAATAAGTTATGGTATATAAATGTGATAGAATACTATTGGCTGACTTCTTATCAGCATAATGACCAACCAGAATTGCAGAAGACTAATGAAAAATGCTCCCCACCTCCAGATAGAGGTCAAGAACTCAAAAAACAGAAAGACAATTTTTTTTTTTGGCATGGCCAATTTGAAAATGTTTTGATTAACTATTCTTATTCATAATGGATTTTGTCTTTCTTGTGTTACCAATTGGGAGGGGGAAAGGTCTGGAGTTGAGAGTTTATATATACAAAAGAGGCACAGGGAAAAATGGCTCAGAAGAGGAAGATAGGACATGCTTCTGTGAATATCTTTTAGGCCAGAGCTACAAAATTTTAAAACCAGCAGACCACCAGGATTAAGACATTCATTCTAAGAAGCCTCTGCTTAGTTTTCTTCATAAGTGCTGAATGCCAATTTCTTCTTGTTGCTTTTCCCTTTAATTAATTATTTGATTTTTCTAAGTTTCCACATTAGTATGAGCCATTAGTGTCATTCATCCTGGATCTGCTTCATTACACAATATATAATTTCCTATTTTCTTACAAAGCGGTCACTAAGCATGATACATCAAAGGTATGAGGACACTGCCACAGAGATTTTTTTAAAGGCACAATTTTCTACAAGAGTCTTGTTCAAGTACCTCCCTCTCCTTAGATTTCAGTACCACTGTAAAGGAATGATTGCTCCAAAAGAATAACCCTAGGGGAACATGATATAAAGAGATGCTTTGATCGGAAAAGACATTTTCCCAAATCTCTTCTGAAACTTGAAGAGGAAGTAAAGAAAGATCAGAAATAGTTATCACAGCTATCAATGAATCTGTTCTGTAGGCAAATCATAATGTAGGTGCAGAAATGCTTAAATAGTCCCTGTAATTATGAATGTAAAGATAGCCTTGTTCACAGATACAATCATGAAAAATCAATAATCAAATAAAAAGTAACATAGAACTTATATAGTTAAGCAAAAGGAAAAAAACCATCCCCTCTCCATGTCTTCCTACCAGTCTTCAAACTACTTTCCAAACTTTTCTCCTCAATATCCTCCAAAGAGAGGTTTTGGATCTGAAAGTATCTATTTATATTCTATAATAAAATATTAAAGTTCTAACTAAGAGGATGAGGCAGCTTTCATGATTTAGCAACCATTTTGGTCTCTCTTTGATGTGTGGCCCCCTTGCCTTCTACATTATGGAATCCAGTCTCCAGGAAAACAGGAGACTGTCATCATTTGTACTCACAAAGTTGTATGCTAAGTTCAAAGGCTTGGGGGTTTTAACCAACTCCAACAAATGGCTTTGGCAAAAAGATGTCTCTAGTTACCACAGGGTTATGGTGAGCAGTGGGCATTCTGGTACCTTTGATCCCAGTCTTCCCAAGTGAAAATCGATATGGTCCTGAAAATACACTCTCCTAAGCTTTTTACTAAACTTGAATTTCCTGTGAGAGATGAATGCATCTCTCTCTTTCACCACCAATGGAGGCAAAGTTAATCCATTTGAGGTTTCCTCCATTATTGGTGAGACACAGCCAAAAAAGCTCTTATGGCTCTGGCAGATGTTTCAACTTTTTCTATTTGATGAAATCCTTTTGGATGTTTCTCTCTTTTTTTTCTCCTATGAGGAAATGCCAACAAGGTTGGGATCCAAGAACTTGGTCTTTGATTATCAGAAACAAAATGGTGCCCTCTTAAAGAGAAGTCCTTGAGATGATGATATTGCTATGTTTACTCATATAAATTTAATAAATATCACAAAGGACCAGAAGGATCAAAATATTTTATCTAGTTTACTCAAGTCAGAAGAAACATTAAAATACAATAGTTATAGCCTTCTTGATCCTTTCCTTGATATGGCCCTTTTTTAAAGAAACCTTTCAAAGATGCATTTAAATTAGTGCATAGACACTTCATGTTCTAATCTCCAAAATACAAACATCTGTGCATATGGCAATAGGCTAAGTTTGATGTTTCCTCCCCCTCCTGCGTATTTTAGCTCTAGGAAGCTGTTCTTCACCAAGAAGAGAAGGTCTAAGGAGAAAAAAATGAAGTCTCACAGGGAAGCCCATCTAAAATCTTCCTACTATTTCTATATTGGTATAGCTCTGGGTACCTAGGCAGGTGGACCTGTCAATTATTCACTGAATCAGCGCACCTATACAAGCATGCTTGGACAACTCACTTCCCCTATCTAAGTTAGGACATGACTGTCTTTTTAATCCCTGAGGTAGTTCAAAGAACAAAGAAAGTGCTTGCCTTTGATCCCTTGGCAGTCTCGTTTATCAGCTCCCAATTTAAACCAGAGGTACCTTAATCTTGGCTCCTTGCTAGGTAGGCAAAGCATAGGAATGGCATCCTCCAGGTTGTCCAACGATTCTAAATTAGCACTAAGCCATCATGGCAGGTTTCACTAACCAGAGTCTTCTGTCTCCATTACAGAATGCTCTTTCTTTCTCCCCTTCCTCTGTGCACTTTAGCTGCTGAGTATATTACAATAGCTTGAATATGGAGATAAGATTTTTTTTATCACAGCTAAGTGTTTAAAACCAAATTGCATATTAAAAACCAAGGCTAAATTTCTCTGGACCAAAGGAAAGCATAAAATATCATTTGTAAATAGTCTAGAAGGACATTTTACTTATTCTCTGGAAAGAGAGCAAGGAATTGGGAAAGACTGTATCAGCCAGATTTTCAGCATCTCTAGCCTGGCACCAGACCCAATTGTAATCAATTGCTGGCATTAGCTAGCCCCAAAAACCTACTCTTCGTTGCTATATAATAGAGTTCTCACTTGCTATTGTGTCCACTTCCTCTGCTTGCCTTACACCTGTCACTTGCAACAGTCTTCCATTCTCCTTCTTTTTCCTTGCTCATCTTCAAAAACTTCTACCCACAGCCTCCTTTCCTAAAGATGGATAGGTGAGGGGAAGAAGGGTGGCAAACCCTAACCTCTACCTCTTTAAAAGCCCTACTGCCCTTCAAGGAAGGCATAGCCATCAGCAGCTTCCTACCAGAATCCTTTCCTGATTTCCCAAATATTTAGTGCTACATACACACCACACACACACACACACACACACACACACACACACACACACACACACACACACACCTCCTATTTATTTGTATATGTTTTGCACTTCCTTATCTGTGTACCAATTAACCCACCCCTGGACACAAACAGAAGGAAAATCCTTCAGTGGGAGGGTTGTTTTGATTTTGCCTTTATATTCCGAACACCTAGCACATAATCTGATTCAGAGTGCACACTAAACGAATTTTTAGTGAATTGAATTGATTCAACAAAATTTGGTTCTGAATATTGCTTCCTAAAGTTTTATTTAGGGAGTCATCCTGGGATGATACCGAGCTGGAATAGCTCTCCTGAGCCAGCTGCAACACCCAGAACAGCCCCTAAAGCTTCCAGATATCAGGTTGCAGGATATAATAGGAGGCTGTTTAGTATAGTTGAGAGTGTTTTAGAATCAGGAAGATCTGAATTTAATCCCAATGCCACAGATATTTGCTAGCAGTGTGACCGTAGGCAAGTCACTTCATTTCTCCTAGCCTTAGTTTCTTCATCTGAAAAATGAAAGTAATAATAATATTTTCCTCAAGAATTATTATGAGAATAAAATAAGATAGATATTATATTGTAAAGGGCTCGGCAAAACTTAAAATACTATGTAAATGTTAGCTGATAATATTATTACTACTCCAAATGTTGTAAGATATATTTACTGAAGATTCTGGCTAACTGATAGATCAAGGAATTACTAAAGTAAAACTAATAAACTAATACTAAATATGTCAAGATAAAGCCAAAAACTAGCTTTTCTTTTCCTTTAAACTCCTACTTTCTGTTCTAGTGACAACTCTAGGACAGAAGGGCTAGCAAAGGCTAGGCAACTGGGGTTAAATGACTTTCCCAAGGTCACATAGCTAGAAAGTGTCTGAGGCTGGATTTGAATCAGATCCTCCTGACTCCAAGCCTGGTTCTCTGTCTACTCTGCCATCTAGCTGATTCTAACTTTTCAGCAAACCACAAAATAACTAATGTTCAAAAACAACACTGGCATATTCAGACTGAAATCAAACCTATGCATCTTTGGAAATCCATCAAAGATTTCCAAAATGGAATCAATATTTACTTGATTAAGGTCTATGTTTACAACTTAATTTCCTCACCTGAAAATAAAATGTTGAATAGATAATTTCCAAAGTCCGCTCCAGTTCTGACATTCTATAATTTTGTGGTTCTCAGCAGCTTCCTATTGATTCCTTCATTCAACCCTGCCCAGTATACAATCCAGGAAACCTAAGTACTTCCACCAAATTCACACCTATTAATGTGTGAGAACCTGGCTAAATGACCCATAATTGGGTTCAATTACTTTTGTTTCTACATTTGTTATCTAACTAATTGATAATTAATAATTAAATTAATTATTAAATTAATTTTTAACTTTTAATTAATCTTTTAACTTTTAACAGATAACTATTGTTATCTGTAATCTGTCTTAATCTGTTTCATTCTATAACCAGATCCTTCATTATAATTTAAATTAAGCAGTATCTAATTGCCATTGCTATTTGCCCAACTTTGAGTTAATGATGAAATCATGAGAAACTTTTGTTTTCCAACATTTGGAGTTCAGATGACAATAGTTGCTTTAAGCTGAAACGAGTGAAATACGTAAGATTTTAGCCCAGAAGGGAATTTTTTCCCCCTGAAATCTGAGGACAAAATATTTGGCTGACTTAAAAGTTAAAAATAAATAATGCTTACTGGTTTTAAACACTGTTTGTGTTAGTATAACTCCACGACAACTTTAATTTGGAAACAAATTACATTGGCAAGCAATTAGCTCTCAAGTGAATCTAATTGCATTTTATATTTTAAATAACAAATTAGGAAACAGACAAGGCATTTTGATTTTAAAATTAACTGCTACATAGTAAATGCTTATATGTTTTTCTAAGGATTTCATAGTAACATAGGATGAGTCTTAACAGATGATGTTTTCTGCCACAGATAATTATATTACAGAACCATGTGTTTTATAAAGCATTTCGGAAATCAGCACATTGCATTTATACACATGAATGTTCAAATCAACAGAGAATGCAAACCTTAAGGCTTGCTCCAAACTGTGATTTTAGACCCTATCCCAAGTGAGTTAAAAAGATCCTTCTTCTAGAAGCTAACTCTAATAAGCTGATGAACAATGGCACATAGGAGGTGTTTAATAAGATAATTAGAATAAAGACAGCATGCAGGACTATATTGAGGATATACCAAGAATTAGTTTATATTGGTTTACCAAGAATGTCAATTAAATAAACTCAGTGATAAGAAAAATGTAAGTAGCTTCCAATAATATAACATTCCAAGGCAGAGAATAACATTTTATCTGGGTCCCTTCCTTAGCTTTAGGCCTCATAGTCTTTGTTTTTGTTTTTCTTCAGAGAAAGGAGTTTGATGAAATGGATAAGTTCAGAAAAACCTAGAGACACTCATGAGAACTGATGAAAAGTGAAATGAGCAGAACTAAGAGAATAATGTATGCAGTAACAGCAATATCATCTGTGATGATCATCTGTGAAGGCCTAAACTATTACCAGCAAAACAAGTTTCCAAGATATCCACAAGAGACTCATGATTTAAAAAAATACTATCCACAGCCAAGGAAGGAATTGTTGGGGTCTGATTGTAGATCAAGGCATGTCATCTTCTACTTTATCCCTTCATGGATTTTTTTGTTGTGTGATTTGTGTCTTCTCTCATGGCATGAGCAATATGGAAATGCATAACACAGAATTATCAGTATAGCATCAGTATAGCCTACATCACAGTTTAGGAAGGGAGGTGGTATGGGGCAGGGGGGAGGAGTGGTGAGTAGGATCCTAAATCACAAAATATCAAAAAAAAACAATTGTCAAAAATTGTTTTCACATGTAATTGGAACGAAACAAAATAACAAAATAAAAAATTTTTAAAGAAAAGTTTCTGGGCAAAAAAGGATACATTCACAAAATTCAGGGACATATTTCACTTTGGTCTTTTTTTTAGGTACCTACTACAGTGATTGGCATATAGGAAATATTTAATAAATGTTTATTGATTGATTTGATTAATCTGTTAAGTTCAGCAAGTATTAAGTTCCAGGTAATGGAAATGAGGAGAGAGAGAGAGAGAGAGAGGAGAGAGAGAGAGAGAGAGAGAGAGAGAGAGAGAGAGAGAGATAGAGAGAGAGAGAGATCATTAAATCATAGATGTAGAACTTGACTTTGGAAGCCTTGGAGTCCAACTCTCTCATTTACAAATGAGGAAATTTAGGAACATAAAGGTTAAAAGACTTGCTTTGAGTCACATAGCTAGTACTTCTGAAGCAGGATTTGAACCAAGAATTCCTAACCTCAAGTCTTGTGCCCTATCCATTATAGGATGATGCCTCTCTGGTAGAGGTAGATTGCTACTGATAGACAAGATCTATGGTTTGTCCATAAACTGTACAGTATAATTTGTAGTGTGAACATTCTTCATCATATTAGTTTTTCCTTTATAGATAATAAAGCCACACTCTTCTAGAGGCTGTGATCTTGGAACACTGTCAGGAATTAGCATAAAAAGAAATTNGAGAGAGAGAGAGAGAGAGAGAGAGAGAGAGAGAGAGAGAGAGAGAGAGAGAGATCATTAAATCATAGATGTAGAACTTGACTTTGGAAGCCTTGGAGTCCAACTCTCTCATTTACAAATGAGGAAATTTAGGAACATAAAGGTTAAAAGACTTGCTTTGAGTCACATAGCTAGTACTTCTGAAGCAGGATTTGAACCAAGAATTCCTAACCTCAAGTCTTGTGCCCTATCCATTATAGGATGATGCCTCTCTGGTAGAGGTAGATTGCTACTGATAGACAAGATCTATGGTTTGTCCATAAACTGTACAGTATAATTTGTAGTGTGAACATTCTTCATCATATTAGTTTTTCCTTTATAGATAATAAAGCCACACTCTTCTAGAGGCTGTGATCTTGGAACACTGTCAGGAATTAGCATAAAAAGAAATTAAGACACAAACTTGTATTGCAAGTGTAAGGATGAGACTTAATGGATTGTCCAATCCCCCTTAAAAGTAAAAGGGTTTTTAAAAAAAGCTATGACAATTTTTCTTCCAAATATGAAAACTGCACACCAAATTATAACTCAAGAATAGAATATTCTGTTCCTCCATACAATCAGAAATTTCAAAGCTTTCATAATGAGTTTCAAAACTGACTTTTCCTCACACAGAAAAGAGCTTGTATAAATGATGATTGTCAATATTAATGCCACCTCCTATCTCAATCTAGAAACTACCATTAAGAATATTTGTTCGAAACTAAAATGGTTTGTTTGAAGAGAGTGGGGAGAAGAAAGTACTAATGATGGGAATGGGACTACTTAGTAAGAGTACTGAGACTAATTATTCATTTCTCATTGACTTAAAAAAGAAACTTTGGACTTTCTGCAGTAGAGATAGAGTGCTGAGATAATATATTGTTATTTTATGGAAATGAATGATCCCTACAGAACAAGAAAGGATTAATTTTAAATACTAAGCATGGATGAGTCATAGAATTTTGGAGTTGAAAGGGATCTTAGGGATCATGTAGTCATTTAGTGAGTCAATAAGCATTTATTAAGTGCCAGGCACTATGCTAATTACTAAGGATTCAAAGAAAGGCAAAAGACAGTACTCATTCTCAAAGAGTTCACAGACTAATCAAGAGATAACATGAAAACAACATACAAACAAGCTATCTATAGGGTAAAATGGATTTGTGTTTTCTCTCCATTCTTTCTCAATTTCCATGTGTGTTTTCTCTCTCATTAGATAGAATGTGAGCCTCTTGAAAGCAGGAACCATCTTAACCTCTGTCCCAAAGCTCCCAGAAGAAGATGGAGGAAGTCTGGAGACCTCTCCCTCTCACAATCTCTGCTCCACCTCTAACACAGAGAAGGACCTTAATCTCTTCCAATGAGGAGAGAATTACATACCAATAGGCTCTGGGACATGGGTTACACTTTTCTATTTGTATGCCCACATGCTTAGTATATTGCTTTGCTCTTAATAAGAGCTTATGAAATTCTTTATTCATTTTTTCACTCATTATTTTACAGTTCCTTCTATGGATCCTCCTTTTTAACTAGTCAAAAGTGAATTTAGAGAAATGTTAACTGAAACAATCAAAGATTTCTTCCTTTTCAAGATAAAGCACTAGCTTTAAGGAAAATAGAGAAAAGCCCTTCCTGGAAGGGGAGGTTTTAACTGGGAATTGAAATATGTCAGGAAAGTTAGGAGACAGAGATGAGGAGGAAAAGGGAGAGCATTCCAGGCTGGAGGGACAGTCAGTAAAATCTAGTCCAATCACCTCATTTTATAGATGAGGAAACCGAGATCTAGAAAGCCTTGTAATTTGCCAGTAGCTATGAATGGCAGCACCAGGGCTAGAAATCAATTTTCCTGCCTCCTCTCTACAAAACCCCATATGCAAACCATTCTTTTCCAGGAGTTATTATTTAAAATTAAATGCATTCTCCTATGGAAGGTGGTTTCCTCAATAGAGAAGAAAGATCACTTTTGCCCCAAGGATCTTTTTGGTTTTTTCTCAATCTTTATTCCCTTTCCTATAAATTGTTCTGTTAAACGCAGGCTGCCCTGAGAAGGGGTAAACCATAGTCCTAATCTAGATGATACATTTCAGCTCTAATGTAGATATCTTCTCTAGGTCCATCTTCCACTGGACTGCTGGCAGAACTTAAGCATGCCTTCCCCTCACTAATGGTGGCCTCAATATACTCTCGTGGCATCTGTGAAATTTTGGCTTAAACAGATTATCACAAATAATATCATAGCAACCTATTTATGCAGTCCTTTTCAGCAAGAAAACATTTTACTTATATTATCTCATTGGATGTTCACAACATCCTTTTCCATTCACACCAGTTTGAAACCTTGGAGTCAGCTCCACTGCTCACTCTCCCATCAGTTGCCAAGGTTTGCCAGTTCTATCTGGGACCCCACTCTCCTAGTTGGTGACTGCCTCTCAAGACTTCTATTTCAGGAAAAGTCCCAGCCATGCTTCACTTCCCTCTGGACTCTGGCTCAGAATCCTTTCCTTCTCCATTAAGTTTTAGAACCAATGACCAAAATCAAATTAAGTCTGCCATTGTTCCAGGATGGGATGTGTCAGTTATTCTCCCAATGTCCCACTTACTACGCCAGTTATTTTGGGGAACTGAATGCAACTCCTTGGCCAGACTCTACTTTGTGGGTTATTTCATCCAGTAAGATACAAATTCCTTTAGGATAGGGAATGTCTTCCTTTTCTGTGTTTGTATCCCCAACACTTTGTGCAGCGCTTGGCACATAATAAGCACTTAATTGCTTTTTCAATCATTCACTTGCTTTATTCGTTTGTTCTTGTCTCCACATCTTTCACTTCTGTCCCTTTCTCTACATGCACACAGCTGCTACTTTCATTCCAGCCTTTATTACTTCTCGTATGAACTTCTGCAGTACTGCAACCCTAACTGGCATCAAGGTGATATAGTGATTAGAATATCAGGCTGCAAGACAGGAAGACTCAACTTCTTGAGTTCAAATCTGGCCTCAGACACTTCCAAGCTATGTGACCATGAGCAAGTTATCTAACCCTGTTTGCCTCAATTCCTCATCTATAAGATCAGCTGGAGAAGGAAATGAAAAACCACTCGAGTATCTGCCCCAAAACTAATCCAAATGGGTCATGAAGCGTGGAACACCACTGAAACAACTGAACAACAAAATCCTAATTGGTCTCCATCTTTCCAGTCTCTCTTTACTCTATTGCATCTTCCACTCAGCTACCAAAGTAATCTTCCTACTCTGTTTGTCATTCTCCTCAAAATTCTTCATCTTCCTCTTAATTCCAGGATAAACTACAAATTCCTCTGTTAGGAATTTAAAGCCCTAGTCTGGCTCCAGTCTACCATATCTCCAGACTTAATCTTTCACACCACACACACACACACACACACACACACACACACACACACACACACAGAGTTCCAGCCACCAAACTGACCTACTTATCATTCCCAAAATACAACATTCTCTCTCATCTCCATTCCTATGCTTGGGGAAAGGGGGGGGGGGTCCTTCATGCCGGAAATATATGCCCTCTAACTTCATTCATGGCTTAAGCTCAAGTGTTCTGAGGTCCCATAGGAATTCTAAGTATTAATGTTTCCCTCCTTCTGAAATTATGTTTTGTATACTTTGTATTTACTTATATACATGTTGTATTCTCCACTCTCACCCCAACTGCTGATAAAGTGTGAAATCCTTACCAGAAGGGATTGTTTTGTTTATTTTTTCTTTTATCTATAATACCTAGTAGCGACTTAAAAAAGTTAGGAGTTTAATAAGTGTTATTGAATTGAACCAAGATATAAGCATAGTAGAAAAAGTAGAAACTGGAAAGAATACCAGACTAGAAATCAGGAAAACAGAATTCTAGTTCCACTTCTGCAACTCATCAGTTTTGTGATCTTAAAGCAAGTCCACTTTATTTCTCAGGTCTTCCATTTTCAACTTTTGAGCAGCTCAGAGGTGTGGGGAAGACTCCATTTGATTTCAGATCCTTCTTCGGGCACTTATTAGCTGTGTGACTCTAATAAGGTCACTTAATCTCTCCCTAGGCCTCAGTTTCCTCATCTGTAACATGGCACCTAAACTGTAAGGTTGTCTTGAGAATCAAGTAAAGTGCTTTTCAAACCTTAAAGCATTTCTATAAATGCTATTATCATTGTTACCACCCAATTTAAAATGAGGAGTTTGGACTAAAGATAACGCTAAGACAACTTTAAGCTGTAGCATTCTGTGGATTTCAATATTATTATCTTCATTTTTCAGAAAATAACCTGAAATCACTTGCCCAAGATCACACGGTGAGGATTCAGTCGAAGTTGTGACTAAAACCTAGGTTTCCTGACTCAAGACCAGTGTTCTTTTCCCCATAGTAAACTTTCCCATTAAACACTCAAATTAAGAATCTAATAGAACAGCAAAATGAAAACTGAGGGGAGAAGTGCATTCCCTTTCTCCAAGCCAAAATCTTCTCACTTGTCCAACTTCTAGGAAATGGATAGTGGAGCAGACTTCGAAGAGGGCCCTAGCTGTGCCTCTTTCAGGAACTGTTGCCACAGCTGCTCAGTCCTCAAAGAAGGGGGAGCATGGGTTAAGTAGCTACATGGGGATGGAGAAAAAGGCAGCCTGAGAGGGAGAGGTGGGCAGGCGCCTGGGGGGTCTGCCACAAAAAGAAAGGAAAGCATTTTACAAACCTGTTCACTACAAGTTCCACATTCATAAGTGTTTCCAAATGGAAGGTGGTCCAAACAGCCAAGATCAACATTCTGAATTCTTTTTGAACCTACCGGACAATATAGGAAAAATCTGTGCATTTTATGGTTTAGGGGCACAACCTCTTAACTATGTTTTTGCATTGTCATGTCCAAGTTCTTTTTTCTTCTCAAAAATTAATATTTCCTTAAGCAATGCAGCTGTTTTCTTTGGACAGACATGAATTGAAACCTGTCTCCCCTCTGCAGAACAGCCAGGCCCATTAGAGTTATAACATGACACCTAGGGGATTTCAGGGTTCACTGCAGTACCTCCAAAATCATTTCTCTAGAGCTTTAAGGACCCCTGGAGGGGGTTACTTTTTGGTTTTCTTGGGACAAGGGCAGAGGCACCTCAGTTTTTATCTGTGCTAACTCGCTTCCGCTCAAAGCCAGCGCTCAGAAGGTCAGGCATCTCTGGAGGACAGAACGAACAAGATGTACAGTTTGGGCTTTTTAAAAAATTAGTATTGTATTACACACAACTCTAGTTTCATCACAGGAGAACAGTAAGCATCCTGGCATGGAACATCCTCTCACTTCCTTCCTTTGAACCAAAAATGAAACAAGCCCCTATAAAGGAGAATGTCATTCAGTTCTCTCTCAGCAAGAAGTTACAACAAGAAACGATGCCCCGTGGTGACAGGATATGAATGTTCATTTAACAGTATCTTCAACCCCCTAAAACAATGGTCTCCAAACTTTCTTGACTATACACCTCGCCAGTAAAAAAAAAAATTTGTATATATCAGTTCCTGGTTGCCTTTCAAGTTCAATTCTAGTAACAGCTTCTGCCACAGATTTAAAGGGATTTATAATTAAACCTGGAAGAACCTTGGAGAGTATTGCCTCTTTTTAAGAGGAGAAAACTGAGGCTGAGAGGATAAGTGACTTGTCCAAAATCACACAGATAATAGGTCTTTAAGGTAGGATTTGAACTAAGGTCTTCCTAACTCCATCCACTATACCACCAGGCTGCCACTAACCCACCTAACCCTACATTTCAGATGCTGTTGCAGCCTACACCATCAGCCTCTGCCTCCATTTGAACCCCCCTTGTTCAGCCTTCAGAAGGGCCTCTCTACCTCCATCAATGCCTGCCTAGATGTTGGAGGGAAAAGGGAAGGAAGAAAATAACCTAATGGATCCCATAGGCTGCACTGCCTACTTCATGACTATTGCAGGTCCTGCTACCTCCAACTCCTTATCTTCTACCTCTCACAGCTGTGGACACCAATGACATGGGTCCTGCTACCTGGCTGCTCCAAGCCACTCAGTAGTCCACATCTACACAGCCAACACTTGCTTCTTCTTCATTGCAAGTCCAGTACCTACTGTGCCAATATCCTCCCAATTGGTTTCCCTGATTCCAGTTTCTTCCTTCTTTAACCAATCTTGACAAAATTATCATCATAATATTCATAAAGAATGTCACCTCTCTACTCAAAAAAAAATTGTGGCCCCTTGTTGCTTCTAGGATAATATACAAAATTTTTGACCTGACATTTAAAACCCTCCATAATTTGGTTCCTATTTCCAGACATTTCATATGACTTATATACAGGCATTCTATGTTCCAATACTCAAAATTCCAGCTTATGCATCCATGCTATTTCCTCTACCTGCATACCTGCATACCTATGGAATGCAACATACATTTTACCTCTACCTCTTAGATCCTTAACTACTTTGCATGTTCAGTTCAGGTGCCTCTTTCCTGATCCCCCAGCTACTAATGCCCTTTGCCTCCTCAAATTATCTTCTATTTTCTTACTGGGTAGATATATTCTCTTACTAGAATGTAATCACCCTAAGAGCAAAAGACTTTAGTTTTTGTCTTTATAACCTCAAGATTTAGAACTGTAAAGAAATTTCTAAATGATTTTCAAACTGTTGAAAGAATAGCAACAAATTGCATTCAATGATATTTTGAATATGGCCTACATAAGCTACTGGTTTACATGAAAATGGAAACCAAGGAAGGAAATGATATAGCTATCATCACCATTACTTATAGAAATTTAAACTCTTTAGCAAAAGCAATTGCCAAAACAAAGCCAAAGGAGCCCAAATTGTTTTCAATCAATCAATAAACATTAATTAAACACCTACTATGAGCCAGGTGCTTTGCTAAAGTCTAGAGTTCCAAAGAAAATCAAAAGGTAATCCCTACTCTTAAGGAGCTAACAATTTAATGGAAGAGTCAACATGCAAACAATTATGGGCAAAAAAGCTAATGCGTGTAACAAAGTATAGATAATCAACAGAGGGAAGGCTAGAATTCAGGAAAATCAAGAAAATTTCTTGTAGAAAGTGAAATTTTAGCTGGGACCTTAAGGAAGCTATGGATGCCAGGAGGCGGAGATGAGGAAAGAGAGATTTCCAGGAACCAAGGAGAGCCAGTGAAAATGTATGGAGTAAGAGAGAGGGAGCATCTTGTTATACATAGATATGAATAAAATGTAATAAGCCCAGAAAATTACTGGGGGAGAGAAGGGTGGAAAAGACAGATTATGGAACACTATAAACACTAAAATGAATATTTTATATTTGATCCTGGAAGTGATAGGGGATCAATGAAATTTATTGAAAATGGAGCTGAAACATTCCCCAATTGACAAATAGTCAAGGGATATGAATAGACAGTTTTCAGATGAAGAAATCAAAACTATCAATAATCACATGAAAAAGTGTTCTAAATCCCTCCTGATTAGAGAAATGTAAATCAAAACAACTCTGGGGTATCACCTAACACCTAGTAGATTGGCCAATATGGCAGCAAAGGAAAGTGAAAAATGTTGGAGGGGATGTGGCAAAAACTGCTGGTGGGTTTGTGAATTGATACAACCATTCTGAAGGGCAATTTGGAATTATGCACAAAGAGCTTTAAAATATTGCCTGCCCTTTGATCTAGCCATACCACTGCTGGGTTGTACCCCAAAGAGATCATAGATAAGAAGACTTGTACAAAAATATTTATAGCTGCACTCTTTGTGGTGGCAAAAAAATTGGAAAATGAGGGGGTGTCCATTGATTGGGGAATGACTGAACAAATTGTGGTATCTGATGGTGATGGAATATTATTGTACTGAAAGGAATAATGAATTGGAGGCATTCCATGTGAACTGGAACTACCTCCAGGAATTGATAGAGAGTGAAAGGAGCAGAACCAGGAGAACATTATACACAGAGCCTGATACACTGTGGTATAATCAAATGTAACAGACTTTCCCACTAGCAGCAATACAAAGATCCAGGACAATCCAGAGGAACTTATGAGAAAGAACGTTATCCAGAGAAAGAACTGCAGGAGCAGAAATGCAGAAGAAAAACAGAACTTTAGAACTGTAAAGCCACATGATCGATCATGTGGCTCAATGGGGATATGATTGGGATTTTTGTGTTAAAAGATCACTCTACTACAAATATGAATAACATGGAAATAGGTTTTGAACAATGATACATGGATAACCCAGTGGAATTGCTTATTAGCTCTTGCAGAGAGGAAAGATGAGGAGGGAAAGAACATGAATCATGTAACCATGGAAAAATATTCTAAATAAATAAATAAATTTTAAAAAGAAAAAAATGGGGCTGATAGTCAGATCTGTGCTTAAAAAGATCATTTTGACAGCTGAGCAGTGGATGGACTAAAGAGAGGAGATCTGTGGCATAGAGACTAAACAGCAAGCTACTGGAAGAGTCAAAGAATGAGTTGATAAGAGCTTGCTCCAGGGTGGTGGCATCATCAGAAGAGAGAATGGGGAATATACTACATTATAAGATATGTTACAAAGGTAAAATTGGCAAGACTGAGCAATAGATTTGATATTGGGAAGACAGGATATAAGGGAGATTGAGATTACAAGGACAATGTTTGGGTCATGAGCCTGGATGACTGAGAGAATGGTGGAAACTTTGACAGTAAAAAGGAAGTTAAAAAAAGATAAGTGGGAGAAAAATAATTCAGTCTTGGACATGCTGAGTTTAAGACATCCTAGGGACATGCAACTTGAGATGTCTAATAGATGGATGATTATAGATCCATGATGGCAAACCTATGGCATGCATGCCAAAGATCTCTCGGGGGACACCCATGCCAGGCTCTGGTCCTGCCCCCTCCAAAGGCAGAAGGTGAGACACTGGGTCTCTGAGTCATCTCCCTGGCTTCCTGCCTAGGCTTCCCCTAGCAGCAGCCCCCTTGCTCAGCCTATCCTGTGGTGGCTAAGTGCAGGGGCACAGGTCCCCATTGCCACAGGAGGTGACTTCCCTCCCCTCCATGCAAGCCAGTTGGGAGCCCAGCCCCACCCCTGAGCAGGGGGCAGGGCACTGGATCTCTGAGCCACCTCACTGCCTAGACTTCCCCCACCTTCCCCACCAGGCTTGGGCAGTAACCTCCTCACTCTGCCCATCCTGGGGTAGCTGGGTGCAGGGGTGTAGGTCCCCATTGCCACAAGAGATAGCTTCCCTCTCCTGTGCAAGCCCCCTGGAAGCCCAGCCCCACTCCACCCCCAACGCAAGGGAGTAGGACACTGCACACAGTCTCTGGGGATGGGGCAAGGGCACAGGGTCCCTAAAAGGTTCCAAAAGGTTTGCCATGACTGTTATAGATATAAGGCTAGAGGTCAGTAGAGGGGTGAAGGCTGGATAGGCAGAGATTCTTCAGCATTGAGATGATAATCGAATCCATGGGAGATGGTGAGATCACCAAGTAAAAGAGTATATAGAGGGAGAAAAGAAGTGGCCCAGTACAGTGCCCTATGGAATACTCAGGGTTAGCAGGTTAGACTTACATGAACATCCAGGAAAGGCAACTGAGAAAGAGAGACAGGAGGAAAACCAGGATAGAATAGTGTCACAAAAACCTAGAGAAAAAAAGAGTATCAGAGAGAAAAAGATGACTGGCAATGGTAACAGACAAGAAAGATGAGGATTGAGAAGAGATTTGGCTATTAAGAGATAGTTGATAACTTTGGAGAAAGCAGTTTCAGTTGGATAATGAGATCAAAAGCCAGCAAGTAGAGAATAAAGAAGAGAGTGAGAAAAAGGAAGTTGTAGACAGCCTTCTCAATCAAACATCTGATGTTCTTTCTAAACAGAGAAATACAATAGTCAAGGATGACAGGAATTCAGAATATGAACTCATTCCCAAAACATCATCAAAAATCTGGTAGACAATTATTCACAGTAGTATCTCACAAAACATTAAAGATAATAAAAAGGGAAAATGTATCTAGATAATATGTATATAACCCAGATCAAATTGTTTGCCAGCTCCAGGAGGGAGAAGGGAGACAATTTGGATCATACAACTAGAAAACTTATATGGAAATTAATTACTAATTACATCTAATTAGTAAAATTTTTTTAAAAAAGAAAATGTATGTAGGGAGAACTTAGAATGAAACACAGCTAAACTAGAACATCACAAAAGCATTTAAAGATAACACTGAATGGAAAAAAACAAATGCAAAAAATAAACTAATAGACTAGATCAACCCAGATTTCTAACATTGACCTATTTTTGTCATTATTGACAATAGAATCACCACAACTGGATTTTAACCTCTCAGTATCCTATGTGAAGAAGTAGAAATGGCAGTTGAGATTCAGTTGGGAAGAAAGAAGGTGGATCAGATCAACTACACATAGAAAAATTTGTAAAGAAAGCAACACAATTTCAAAACATTATGAAATAGATTTTTTAACTTTTTAAAAAATTTTAATTAAATTTTAATTTTAATTTTTAAAAAATTCCCTCCTGGAGCTGGCAAGCAATTTAAAAAAAATTTTTTTAATTCCAAATTCTCTCCCTCTCTTCTACCCTCCATTCTTCTTTCCCGCTCCCTTCCCCTTCCCTGAACTGTTAAGCAATCTGATATAGATTTTACATGTGCAATAATGTAAAACATTTTATGAGATAGATTTTTGAGATATATGAAAAAAGAGAAAGCATTGAATGACTGAAAAAAGTCTGGGACTTTATTAAAACTCCCATAAGAGCATAGATTTGTATGGAAATGACCTCATAAAATCATTTAGTTCAACTCCCATATTTGGCAGGTTTGGAAGATGGAAGGAACCTTAGAAATCATCCAGTTAATCATTCTAAGTTTATATATGAAGAAACTGAGGATGAAAAGAGTTCATTGATTTGCCAGTGGTCACATAGTATGTGATAAACTCATGGTCAGAACCTAGGTCTTCTGAATTAAAATCTATGAATCTTTCTGTTACTCCACAATGCCTTTCATCACCCAAGTGTGTTTGTGCTATAAAGCATTTCCTAGGCATAGAAGTTCTACAGTCCACATTACTGAGCTTCACAATACCTGTGGTGGGCATCATTAACAAAGGTGTCATCATTTGGGTATTTTTGTCTGAAATGTAATGTATCTTTTTCTGAAATGTAATGTCATCATTCATCGTTACATGGTGCATAGTCAATATGGAGATCTGACATTTCTTCTTTTTTTTAACCCTGACCTTCTGTTTTAGTATCAATTCTATGACAAAGAAGGGGCAAGGGCTAGGCAATTGGAGTTAAGTGACTTATACAGGCTCACACAGTTAGGAAGTTTCTGAGGTCATATTTGAACTCATGGCTTCTCAATTCTACGCCTAGCACTCTATCCACTGAACCACCAGCTACCCAGTCATTTTCATTCGGTGACATAATCTCGGACATTTCCAAACTTGGATTCCATGTCCAGGATACTATTTGCTCCACTTGATTTCCAGCTGAATCAGTTGTCAAAGAAATTAACATTTACCATGGTCATCATAGAAATTGTTAGTCTTGATACAGGACTTTAAAAAAAAGAGAGCGATAGAAGCAATAGTGACAGCATTTCCAGGTTCCAAACTCTAAAGCTGCATCTACCAAGCTACAAATTAAGCCTGCTTGTTGTTTCTTCCTTATCACCAAACTTCGCTGAAACAGAATTTATTAATCTATTGAAATAGGTGCTCCATCTGGCTAAATGACTTGCCCAAGGTGATAGAGGTAATAAATTTCAAAGGAAGAACATTTGAGAGTTCCTTCTCAACATACAGTAAAATGGTTTTTTATTGGATGCCCTCTTTACCTACTACCTTAGTAAGGTCAAGTATCATTTTCATTGTTGAGACTCATAACAATTTTTCTAATAATTTTTCATTACCATATGGAAAATATAATTCCAGAATTAATATAATTAATATTAGATTACTAGTACTGTAGCAAGTTATAGCTAGAAGGGAAGTTAAGGTCATCAGGCCCAATCTTTTCAATTAATACATGAAACAAGTCCTAAGGTCCCACTGGTAGAAACTTAGGTTGTTTTTATTACAAATCTCACAATCTAGATAGTATATAGCACTGGCTCATTATTTAATTTAGTATTAATAATAATGTTTTTGTAATTCAATAATTTCATTCAGGTTTGACTTTTCATGATGCCATTTGGAGTTTTCTTGAAGATACTGGAGCTCATTTTACAGATGTGGAAACTGAGGCAAGCAGCATTAAGTGACTTTCCCAGGGCCACACTGCTAGTAATTCAGGAAGGTGTGTCTGACATTAGGTCTATTCACTGTATCACCTAGCTGCCTGATAATGATGTTAAATGTATATTAATTTATAACTTTAATTAATAATAATGACTGTGTCAATAACAATATCTTATAAAGTAGCATGAAAAGTCTGATGTGCAAATGAATTTTAAACCCACAAATGTACATATATAATTTTTCTTTTAATAATGTTTTATTTTTCCCCTATTACATGTAAATATAATTTTTAACATTTTTAAGCTTCAAATTCCAAATTCTCTTTCTTCTCATCATCCTTCCCTCCCTTCTTGCCTCCCCCCCTCCCTGAGACAATAAGCAATCTGATGTAGATTTTATATATGTAATCATGTAAAACATTTATTCTGTGAAAGATATCTCAAATTTTAAAAAGAAAAAGAAAAAGAAACTAAAATATAATATATTCCAATCTGCATTCAGACTCCAGTTCTTTTTTCTTTTTTTTTTAATTTTAAACCCTTAACTTCTGTGTATTGACTTATAAGTGGAAGAGTGGTAAGGGTGGGCAATAGGGGTCAAGTGACTTGCCCAGAGTCACACAGCTGGGAAGTGTCTGAGGCCGGATTTGAACCTAGGACCTCCCATCTCTAGGCCTGGCTCTCAATCCACTGAGCTACCCAGCTGCCCCTCCAGTTCTTTTTTGAAGGGCATATGGCATTTTTCGTCATGAGTCTCTGGGATTGTCTTGGATCACTACATTGCTGAGAATAGCTAGGTCATCCACAGTTGTTCAAGAAATAATGCTCTCACCATATACAATGTTCTTCAGGTTCTACTCCATTTTCCATCTTTCTAAATTTTTCTGAAATCATCCTACTTGTCATTTCTTATAGTATAATAGTATTCCATAAATATCATAAACCACAATTTGCTCAGTCATTCCCCAACTGATGGGTAACTCTTCAATTTCTAATTCTTTCCTACCACAAAAAGAGCTGCAATAAATATTTTTGTACAAATAGGTTCCTTTCCCTTTTTTTTTATCTCTTTGGTATATAGGCTTAGTAATGGGTCAAAGGATATGAAGTTTTAGAGTCCTTTAAGCATAGTTCCAAATTGCTCTACAGAATGGTTGGATCAAATTACAATTTCACCAACAGTGTATTAGTGTCCCAATTTATCATTTTCCTTTTCTGTCATATTAGCCAATCTGATAGGTGTAGAGGTGGTACCTCAGAGTTTTTTAATTTGCATTTCTCTAATCAAGAGTGATTTAGAGCATTTTTCCATATGACTAGATGACTTGATTTCTTCATCTGAAAACTACCTATTCATAGCCTATGATTGTTTATCAATTGGAGAATGACTGCTTCTTGGTAAATTTAATTTAGTTCTCACTATATTTGAGAGATAAATCCTTATCAAAGATACTTGCTGCAAAAAAATTTTCCCATCTTTCTGCTTTTCTTCTAATGTTGGTTGAATTTGTTGTGTTTGTACAAAAACCTTTAAATTATCCCCACAGATGTGAGAGCTACTTATTTAATTTATTTGAAGTCTCACTTGAAAGTGTCAAAATTTTTATCAATTAATCAATTAATAAGCATTTATTAAGTGCCTGCTATGTGCCATACACTATTATTGGCCCTGGAAATACAAAGACAAACATGAAAGTCCTCACATTCAAGGAGTTTGCTGTCCATTATGGGGAAAAAATATAGACATAAATATATACAAAAATAATACAAGGCAATTGTATAAGGAAATATTAGCAGCTGGAAGGATCACAAAAGGCCTCAGGGAGGAAATGGTCATTGAAATGAGATCTGGAGGGATTAGAAGAGACATAAATGAAAAGGAAATGCACTCTATGTATGGGGGGACAACTCATGTAATGAAATGGTAGCATGAGCTAGAATGTCACATGGGAAAAATAGCAAGAAGAACAATTTGATTGGAACATACTGTGCATGAATCACTAAAAAGGTACCTTGGATCCAGGTTGTGAATGACTTTAAATGTTAAAGAACAGAGTTTGTATTTGGTCCTAAAACTAACAGAAATGTTAGAGGTTCTTGAAAAGGAAACTGGGTGAGCTAACCTGTGCCTTAAAAATAGCATTTGGCAGCAGTTCAAAGAATGGATTGGACAGAAGAGAAACTGAGGCAAGGAGGCAAACTAGGAGGCTATTACAATCAACTAGGTGACTACATGAGAGGCAGGATGGTAGTGAAAAGCTTACAAGCTTTGGGGATAGAAGATTTGGCTTCAAAGTCTTCATCTGTCACATTACTGGCAAGATGTAGAGATGCAACATGCCTTTGTAACTGCCTAGATATGAGAGATGAGAGCTAATGAAGAGTCAAGGACTAGGGGCAGGTAGGTAACTCAGTGGATTGAGAGCCAGAATGGGAGGTCCTAGGTTCAGATCTGGCCTAAGGCACTTCCTAGCTCTGTGACCCTGGGCAAGTCACTCAACCCCCATTGCCTAGCCCTTACCACTCTTCTGTAATACTGTGTATTGATTCCAAGGCAGAAAACAGAAGATAATGGTTTTTAAAAAATGAAAAATGTAAGAGTTGAAGATCACTCTAAGGTTATGAGCCTGGATGGCTGCAAAGATGGTGCTACTCATAACAGTAATAGAGAAGTTCAAAAAAGGTGAAGAATTTTTAGGGAAAGATAATGAATTTTTTTTTGGACATGTTGACTGAAATTTAGTTCAAATCCCAGTAAAATATAAGTATAATGTCTCTCCTCTTTAGGGATTTCTTATCATGTTACTTTTACATTGGCCACCATTCTCATCTCTCTCCCACTGGAGTCTTGGACTCAGTCCTTGGGAAACTAGGGTCTGAAAGAAGAGCTTTTGGTTCTTATTGTCTTATATAAGAGTTCACACAACTCCCTGACCATCTTCAAGCCATGTCACTCCTACCTCTTTTTAACTCCCTCGTAGATGCTATCTACACACTTTAAAATATTAACACCTTGAGTGCAGAGACTGTTTTTGTTGGTTTGTATTTGTATTCCCAATACTTATAATATCTGGCACATCGTGCTTAATAAATATTATTTAACTACATAAAATCTCCACCCTACATAAAACACTCTCATAAATCCTTCACCTAAACATCTGAGAGGCTAATTAGCTTGGGTGTTGGTTTTCATTAGTTTAAAATGATTGGATCTATAGGTATAATTTTTTAGAATGCAGTATTGGCTGGCCACCTGGTATGAATTGAGTGTGTGAATTCATTTCCCACGCAGGGATTTCACCTTCTGGACTGACAGATCATACAGTATAAAATTTATCATCTTGTAAAAAGAACCATCTATCATGATCATCTGGAATAAGATTTTTTTTATGTCCTGTTTGAGATAAAGGATCTCTTAGGAAATAAAAATTCCCTGTGGGTTAGTAATATCCTTTGTTACTAGCTGGAAGGGAAAAGGAAGTTTGCAGGGAGCTGCATTTTAGAGTTGAGAATGGAGCAAGTTCTTTACCCTCAAATAATCATTTTGTAACCCAAGCTTACAAAGGTATAGTGTCTTAGCCTAGAGTCAGAAAGATCTAAGTTCAAATCTGATCTTAGACACTTACTAGGTGTGCGATTCTGGGCAAGCCACTGAACCTCTGTTTGCTTTAGATCCTCATCTGTAAAATAAGCTGGAGAAGGAAATGATAAACCACTCTGTTATCTTTGCCAAGAAAATTCCAAATGGAGTCACATAGACCAAACCCAGTCCACTGTCTCCTAGTCCACCCCAACTAAATAAAATATGGCCTTAGGAAATAAAGACACCATCCTTTCTGACTTTCCCACCACTATCCATCATCTTAAAAAGAGTCAACAAGGTTTACGTACTGAATTTGCCTGTGATTCCAGAGGAAGTTTTCCATCTTTTTAAAACCTGAAATTCTTTTTAGAGAGAATAAAGTCATTCAATCTCTAATTAGTGATAAAAAGAAAATGTCTAGTGGAGGTAGCATAAAGTCAAAAACTCATTTCCAAGAAAGCACAGTCAGTCAATAAATGGAAATGGGCACTTCTATCTCTCTTTCCATTTTTGGTAAGTGACGAGGAGAGTAGAAGAGTAGGTAACTGAATGTAAATGTAAATGGATAAGAGCACAGAAAAGGGAGTTTGGGAACAACAAAAATGGATGTTGCTAGCTTCACAATTTTGCTATGAGAAGTACCATTTCATGCTCATGTGTGTGGACAATATTTGTTCTGAATAGCCTCAAACAGTCATAATTTAGCAAGCATCTTCTCACAGAATCCAGTGATGTATATACTCCTACTGAGAAAGTCAGAAGGGATAAACCAAGGGGAGCAGGGGAGTGGGGAGGTCAAAAAAGGGAGGGGAGAAGAAGGAGGAGGGAATTCATTAGACCTTAAAAATAAAAAAGAGGGAAATAATAAGGGAGGGGGTGGAAAGAGAAGTAAATCAAGGGAGGAGACAAGGGGGACTGGTCTAAAACAAACCACTGGTTTAAAAGGAAACAGCATAAGAAGAAGGGGTAGAACTAGGAGAGGATACCAAAATGTTGGGGAATACACAACTGATAATTATAACTCTGAATGTGAATGGGATGAACTCGCCCAAACAGACATAATTTAGCAAGCATCTTCTCACAGAATCCAGTGATGTATACACTCCTGCTTCTTGTCAGTCTAATTTTTTAAATTGACAATTTCGTCACAAAGAAACTTTGTTCTCATGGAATTTATTAATCTAGGGTCATTGAATACCTAAAAAATGTTTTCTGAGTCTCAAATGGTATTTTGTTTAAGTAGTTAAAATAAGAGATAGATAAATATATATCCAAAGTATATATCCTTTGAGGATCAGAGTCCTTTACAGAGATCATGGCTCTACAGTCAGGACAAAGGGCCATCAGATGGTCTGATTACAAACACCAATGAGGCAAAACAACACTATTAACACGTGTCCCTTTGAAAACAAAGCAAACTCCTATTGGCTGTTTTGCCTATAGTTTAAACCTGACTTATGGTATTTTGTTTGATGGTTTTGGGGAGTTGGGGGGGGGGGTCACATTAACCTTTGTCTTGTCATTGTCAAGATTCAGCTTCCTAGTACTGAGGCTAAGGACTCTTTGGTTTGAGAGGATTCTCAGCGTGGTTCCTACTTTCTGTGCTACTGTTCCTCCAACATGGCTCTGTCCTCTCTGAGGACTCTTTAGGATCATCCTTTTCTACCTCTAAAATTGTAATTTTAAGATAAATCTTGCCCAGCCCTCAAAAAAAAATAGACAGGCCTTTTGTGCAAGGGAAAGAATACAGGTCTAAAAGTCAAGAAACTTGGGTGTAGTTCCCAAACTAACTGTGTGACAAGTCACTCGACCCCTCTGACACTGGTTTCCCCATCGATAAAACGAAGAGGCTAACCTAGACAATCTCTAATGTTCTCTTTTAGCTGTAAAATACTCAGGGCCTAAAATTCTAGGAGTTCTCTCTGCCAAACACTTCAAAACAATGGTAACCAACTCTGTTCAGCCCTTCACTAAGTCTCCAAATCCCCTATCCTACAACACGGGGTCCACTATGAAACCCAAGAATGAAAAGTGGATGTTTCTAGCATCAGACTCCACAGAATCTACAGATAAAAAGACAGAATTGAGTCCTAGTGAATTATAAATAGGGGTGACCATCCAAGCCTTTCTTAGCATAAATAAGTACAGACAATTATAGTGCCAAGATCTAGAGCTGGAAAAGACTGCTACAGGCCCTCTAGTCCAACCCCATCATTTTACAGACATGGAAACTGAGGCCCAGAGAAGTTAAGGAGCATGATTCCTCTTAACCCTTTCAGCCAGGGGCACAGTAGTTTCCATAGAAGAAACAAAAAGACATCAAATTCCAGAGACAATCTCCAAAACAGTTCTCCTGAATTGGGATTACAATCAGTAATTTAGATCAGCAACGCTGTCTGGGCCTGGGAGGCTTTTAGGTAAATGAGGACAACTGTTTCAACAGCCCTCTCTTATTCCTCACAATCTGTGGTTTTGTTCCATTGCTGACCCTAATGTAATGAAACAGGAGCTGTAGTGCCAAAGAAACGGAGCTTCTTGGCATCCCCCATTGCTGGTTTCTCAGAATTGCTCTGTCTTCTTCCAACGGAACCTCAGGAGAACCACAGTTAGAAGACTTACTTCATCTGAGGGAGTCAAAATGATCTTTGGCAGCTTTGTGGAAAGGGAAAAAAAAAAACAAAGACAACTAATCCCTGCCTTTGTCCCTCCCCATGGCAAAAAAGAAAATTTACAACATAAGGCATCTCGGTCCTAGTTCCAAGTTACTGAAATACAGTTGAAGATCTGTGGTGTTGCACAATGTGGCAATCTGGAGAGGTACTTATTGCAAGTACAAGCCTGGAGACTTGCTTAAATATCCCTATACTAGGTCTAGCCAACCTGACCATAGCGGTCACGGGAAAGCCTCTTTTTCTATGAAGTTGGAATGTTTTGGTTGCTCTGAATGTCAAGGATTCATGGCATAGGGTGGGAGAGGCAGAGCAAAGTTTCTAAATCTTAAAGTTCCACATGGCACACCATTGCTCCCCACAGAGGAAGGGAGGCAGAGGGTGAGATTCAAGAAGGGTACATCCCACGGCTGGCAATTATTTAAGTGTATTGTTATGGGTATCATTTATTAGAACATTTGGGGGAGTTAACAGGAGCTACAATACTGCCAAATCCCCACAAAATTATTTTATGTTGTACAACAATAGACATGCTGTAGGCCTGTGTAATAATATAATAATGATTACTATTTACAGAGTTCTTTCATGTTTACAAAATACTTTATAAGTATTATTTTGTTTTTTTCCTCAACATCCCAGGATTTTGAGGATTATTATTCCCATTTTATAGGTGAGAAAACTGAGCCAGATAAAAGTTAAATAACTTACCTGGGGTCATACAGCTAATAAGAACCTGAGTCTCTCTCTGTACTCTTATTAAAAGATGGACTGAAATGTTTTAATCTGTGTCTAATGGATGATATAGCCAAATAGACAACTAAAGCTTGCAATTTCCTTGAATGAGCCAAAAATAGATTTCAAAAAATGCTTAGAAAATAAGTACAAAATGAGCCAACTTAGTCCTACATGTTTAAGGCTGACATTAAAACAAGATGATTGGGCATCCTTTGTGGACTGCACTGGAATGACTTAAAACATCCTACGGATGTTGTCAAGAAAGCTTCCATTATAAATAACTCACTCTACGCTTCATCCAATACAGATCATCTGGCAATGAAAAAAGTAATCTTGGGTTTATTATTATTATTATTATTCCTGAAGAAGAAGATGCAAAGAAGGGCCCCTGATAGGTTGTTGTTTGCCTTCATTTTCAAAGAGGACCTATGACATCACAGATGATATCCTGATTTGTACATGAATTGGATTTAAGTCAGAGTTGAACAACATCATCAGCTTCATTCTCCCTTCTTGAGTCATCGAAGTCCAGTGGCCA
The DNA here is from genome assembly GCF_016433145.1 of Gracilinanus agilis. Taxonomy (NCBI): domain Eukaryota; kingdom Metazoa; phylum Chordata; class Mammalia; order Didelphimorphia; family Didelphidae; genus Gracilinanus; species Gracilinanus agilis. The sequence goes on from NC_058130.1 coordinate 523,807,258, forward strand.
GACAAAAAAAAAGTCAAGATGACTGGTGAGAGCCTAGGATGCAGTGGATGACCTTGGCATCTTTGATGTATGAGCAAACCCTAAACTCTCCACAGTACCTGCTTCAGCTACCTTCATGGCTGTTGGAACCAATTGTTCTCAGCTACCCTTCCATTAAGGGAAATCTTCACATGCTTGGGGTAGACATCCTCCTAATTCACTGATGCATTTGTGGCTTATTGATTACCTTCAACCTGCTTTATCTCCTCTGCCAAGATGATTTACCAGGATGTGGCCACTACACATACTACAGCTTCTTGGAGTCACAGGTAAGTGTTGAGTGTCAAATAGATACCAATGATGGGCAAGCAACCATGAAAAAGAGCTCAGCAAACCCTCACACCAGAGTTGCTAGTCCTCCTTAAACACCCCAATAACACCTACTGTAGACCCAATAAATAATAAACTTATGGCAGCATATAAATCACACAGGATGTGTAGACATGGAACGGTTACAATCTGAGTTATTAGAGGAACCACAAAATCATAGATTTAGGTCTGGAAGGAGTCTTAGAAAACCTCTCTAGCCAAACTCTTTTGTGTTACAAAAAACAAAACTGAAGCCCAGAAAGGTTATGTGACTTGCCCACCTACTAAGTAGTACAATGAAAAAATGAGACCAGATCTCCTGACTCCAGAGTTAGTGCTTTTTCCATTGCCCTTTGGCAGTCTTGATGAACCTTTTCTGAGTTCAAGTGCCCAGAGAGCAAATTCAAGCTGTCTGTGAGCCCCTCTCATTACTGTAGAGAGCTAAGGGAAGAAATACTTGCTTTGGGCAGCTGGACAGAGAAGTGGAGTATGCAAAAAATGTTCTCTGGCATTAGGAAGAGGGGCAACAGAGCAGCTCCCCAGTGCTAGCTCTGTACACATGCCACATCTTTGCTAACACTGCCCTATGGAACGCCACATCAATGAGATTAGAATAGTAGAGTTTCTGCTATCAGAAAAGAATTAGGGGGCAGCTGGGTAGCTCAGTGGATTGAGAGCCAGATCTAGAGACGAGAGGTCCTAGGTTCAAATCTGGCCTCAGACACTTCCCAGCTGTGCGACCCTGGGCAAGTCACTTGACCCCCATTGCCCACCCTTACCACTCTTCCACCTAGGAGCCAATACACAGAAGTTAAGGGTTTTAAAAAAAAAGAATAGGCTAAGGATAGAGAGTGGATTCGAAGAATAAAAAAGTGTATTGCTTTGAGAAAAAAAAGAAAAGAATTAATAAAATATCACTGTATTTCAAAAATGAAAGTGAAAAAATATTGGGAAGCATAACTATATATAAAAGTAAATATGTCCTACACTCCATAATGATTATTAAATTTCTATTGAAGTTGTCCTTTAATGTCTTAAATCATTTGTATAGAAAACTGCAAAGAGAGGAGAGTTTTATCCCCTATGGATTGAGAGTCAGGCCTAGAGATGGGAGGACTTGGGTTCAAATCTAGCCTCAGACACTTCCTAGCTGTGTGACCCTGGGCAAGTCACTTAATCCCCATTGACTAGCTCTTATCAATTTTATGCCTTAGAACCAATACATAGTATTGATTCTAAAATGGAAAGTAGTTGGTTCAAAGAAAAAGCCACAAGTGTGCAGCAGTGGACAAAATGGCCAACAAGATGCTAAGGACCTTCGGGAAAAAGACAGGACACCAACAGAAATTGTGTCCCCTTTTTAATGAATCATCCTAAATCTGTTTCTATAATACTCTATGCCCGTGGTGGCGAACCTATGGCACATGTGCCAGAGAAGGCACTCTCTGGGAGGCACATGCACCATCTCCCCAGCACAGAATTCACCAATTTGTTACTAGAAAGCCAGAGGGACACAGGGCTGGGCTGCTCCTCTCCCCCTTGCCTGAGGACATTTCTCACATCATCCACCTCTCTAAAAGGTTCACCATCACTACCCAATGCCATTCAAATTGCAACACCCTGTGAAAGACCCAGTAGGAATACAGAGAGCTCAGGAAAAGTAAACTAATATTTTCATAAAAGGATTTGTGCAAGAGGATGCTTAAAAGGCATCTAGTCCTATACTCTCCTTTTAATTAAAAAAAAAAAAATGAAGAAACTGGAGTTCAGGGAACAAGTGACTTGCCAAAGCCATACAAGAAATGCAGAGCAGTAATGAGATTTGAACCTAAATCCTTTAACTCCAGAGCCAAACCACAAATAATCAAAACCTAGAGCACCACAATGGCAAGGAGAGGATGAAATTTGACTTGTTTGACAAATCTTGGGATGTTAGATAGGTGCTTTCCACATTAAGCTTGGATGAGATGATTTTAAAACAAATAAGACAGCAGATAATAAAAATAAAGAACTCACACACACATACATACCTCAAGAAGCTATACAGGCCAAAATATCTAAGTAGATGTAATAATGTCATATATTTCAAGGATCTCTGATTTTCCGATGTGGAGAACCCCTTCACAAACCCAGATCATCACTTCTGTACAACTTGGAAAATGATCTCTGAGAACTGTCATTGCAGAAAAATTCTTGTTTTTATGGCTGCTACAGTTCTCAGACAACAGACAAATAGTTCAAGAGTGTAATGGGAATAATAGCTCACATTAATACAGTTTACAAAGTTCTATACAAAGATACAAAAAGGATTTAGATCTATTTATTTGGTGGAAGTTAGAAATACTTAGGTTTTCATTGTTAGATTGTGAGATCAAAGAATATAATGGATAGCTATAATGCTTTCTCATAAAACATCTGTAAGAGGGTCCTGGACAATGAAAACCCCCTCTTCAGGGGCCTGCATAGCATGCTCTGCCTGAAGTAACCACTCTAGCAGACATTTGATAAGCTTGCTTTTCTGCACACTTGCTCAGACATAGAGAAGAGAGACCTCCTTTATGCACATTGGAAAAAAGACCTATTAAAACATCTACTGTGGGACTGTGCCAAGCTATGCATGCCTCTGAAAACTGGACTTTCGTTGGCCAGTCCTCTGTTATACATCCGTTGGTGCCATAATCCAAGACAAAATACAAGGGAAACATTTTTTATTGTTGTGCCATTTTAGTTGTTTCTGATTCTTCATGACTCCATTTGGAGTTTTCTTGGCTGACACTGAAGTGATCTGCCATTTCCTTCTCCAGCTCATTTTATAAATGAGGAAACTGAGGCAAACAGGGTTAAGTGACTTGCCCAGGTTCACACATCTAGTAAGTGAGGCCAGATTTGAACTCATGAAGAGGAGTCTCCCTGTTTCCACGCCCAGTGCTCTAAACACTGTGCCACCTAACTGTCCTTGGGTGAACTATTAAAATATTTTTCAGTCATATATATCAGAGAAATAAATATTCACATTGTGGTATAGTTTTTCTGTCTATTTGAAGTGTCTTAAGACATAGCCCCTAGTTCTTCCCCTCCTCAAATACCTGTCATGGGAACAACCACTAGTTCTGTTCCTCCTCCATTTTATCAATGTTGTTTTCTTGAGAAAGTCAAAGGTTAATTTGCATGGCTTAGCTCAAATGTCTGAGATGAAGATGATTGATAGACCAAAAACCCAAGAATATGATGGAATGAAAAGAGTCTCTAAAAACCCCAGGACTCTTTGGATAATGCTAGATGAATGAGAGGATGAATGTCTGGGGGCTAGGAAATCCTTGTTCATTTCTGAGTTGTATTTTTAAATCTTATTAAAAATCTACCACCAGCAGGGCAGCTAGGAGGCTCAATGGAGGTAGACCTGGAGATGGGACATCTTGGGTTCACATCTGAACTCAGACTCTTCCTAGCTTTGTGACACTGTGCAAGTCACTTAACCCCAGTTGCTTAGCTCTTGCCCCTTTTTTGCCTTGGAATCAATACTTAGTGTCAATTCTAAGACAGAAGGTATAGGTTTAAAAAAATAGTCTACCACTAGTTCCCACTGCTCTGGTAGCATGATTGGAAGTTTCAAAATAGACCAGATGAACTCAGACATGATGGTTCCTAAAACTGGATCATCTAAATGGCTGCTGGCATGGAAATAAGCCTGGAGAACAGAGGATGGGAAAACCTATGAGACGGCCATAATTTCTGTTAATTTTCCAATATGGTGTTTGGCTAGTGAAGAAGGGAAGAAAGGAAGGGATGGGAAGGAATCAGGTGGGAAAGAAAACCGAACCCTTTTTCCTTCAAATGACATTTGAAAATGGTTAAGTTTTGTGGCAAAAATAAGACTTTCACAAGGAAAAACTCCTTTGCCAATAATATTCCAGAAAGTTGGGAGAGATTAGTTAAATAGTAATACTCAAGGAGTGACAGGGGTTCCATTGTTTTTAAAATAAAATAAAACTTTATTACTACAAACTGATTTGGCCGATCAAATAAGCATGATGTACCTCATTTCTTTTCTGTAATTGTCCTTCATGCATGACTTCAACCTGGCAAAAGCTTCTTTTAACAATGGAGACATCAAATGCTACTTTTCCTGAATGTGGAAACAATTCTGTTCCAAAACTCATTGATATAATGGCTTTTTAGACCCTTGTTTACTTCTCAAATGTAACTTTTCAATTCCTGAAATGCACAGTCCATGTCTTCCAAGGTCTCCAAATGTTTATATGCAGCTTAAAAAAAATAAAAAGCAATCTAAAAGAAACCTTCTAATAACACAGACAACTCAGATCCATTCCAAGTAGGCAATATGATTCCTCTCCCTATGAGTAGACTAGATCCAAAAGAGGTCATTACATATCAATGCTCAATCAATTAATCAATCAACAAACAATTTATTAAGGGCCTACTATGTACCAGGCACAAAAGGTCTATAGTTCCACTGGATTAGGAAAAGGATGGGAATGCTAAATTCAGAGTCTGCCTTGAGACTATAATTTACATATTAGGAAGATTTGTCCTGCCATGGGGTAAAACATGTCCTCCTGTGTGCTCTCTTACACTATCCCTCTGTGTGTGTGTGTCCGTCTATCTCTCTCTCTGTCTGTCTCTCTCTCTCTATGGTGGCTAATAGCTCCCATGCAGGAGGCAGTTGGCTGGGACTATGAGTTCCCTTCAGTACAAAGTGAAGTGGTATATAGCATTTATTTATTCATTCATTCATTCATTTATTCCTCAGATACTCATTCATAAGACATTTATTAGATGTCTGATTTCTGCAAAGCACTGTGCTAAGCATGAGGAAGGTTGTATGATATATAAGATCTAACTCCTGTCTTCAATTAACTTACCTTCTATTAGAGGAAGAAAGACAGGTACACAAATCTGTATAACCAAAAACAGATTGTGAGAAGTACCCAAGAGGTACAAGCAAGAAGCCATTTGAGTTCAGAAGAAGGAGGACTCATTCTATAAAACCAAAGCCGAGGACTGGACTCAACATAGAGTTGGGATTCTCTGAGTTCAAATACTGCATGTGAATGTGGGCATGACTTCGGCATGGGTAAGGATTTTTCTATTACATGCATGCTAACCTAGTATTGAGCTTTAGGTACTGTTGATTTTTCCAGATGCTACTTTGAAATGCATATTACCATTTCAGATAAGACAGGTTTTTTTTCTACCTCATTAATAAATGGATCCTTGATGATTTAACCCACAATTCAGAGCTAAATTTTTGGTTCAATCTTGGAAGCATCTCACAGATTATTGTTAGACATGTAAGTCTACTCAAGTTATCATGTTAGGCTATTGTTGATATCATGGTTTTTTCTCCTCATTAAGTGGATACTTGATGATTTAACCAGCAATTCAGAGCCAAGGCTGTGAGTTTATAGAGAGTGCATCCAATATTGGAAACATCTCACAAATCACTCTTTGTCATGTATACCTACCCAGGGCTTCCCCCAGGTAACATGAGAAAATAGTTTGCCTCTATGTGTCCCTAAAAAAAGTAAAAGGTTCCTACTTTAGATCTCAATATATTAAATACAGGCTTTACTTTATCCAATAGAAAATGCAAAACACAAAGGATTCACACCCATTACTTTCCAGGATTTACTGGACTTTGCCATGACTCTTCACCCCAGAAACCTCTTTACCCTGGAAACTCACTGCAGGAATGAAATTCATAAGAAGTGCTCTCTGCCCCTGCAGCCTCTCTTTCTGGAACTCTTCTTTCATAGCTATTTATGGGCTCTTTTCAGTCCTTTATATGATATACCTAACTTAAGAATGAAATAAGGATTGTCCTATTCTCTATATGCATTTGGTAACTTCAATGCTTGTAGGGGATCTGGGAGCTCTAAAAACCTCATTGGGGAAAACTAAATCAAACACAAGTCTACATGAGTACACAAACTTTAGAACCATCTGAAAATGTAATGCTATGTTATCCAAGGCATTGATGAAAATGCTAAATAGAATAAGACTAAGGAAGGATCTCCCCCCAAGTTTGAATCCGTATCATTTTATTATCTCACTCATATATCTCCACTTTGACTATCAGGATAGAGTGAAAGACTTTTTCAAATTTTTTTTGCTGAAATCTATGTATGTCTCCTGTTGCTACTAATCTAGCAGTTTAGTTACCCTGTTAAAAAGGGAAATGAGGCTAATCTGATGGCCTATTTTTTAAAGAAATTATTGATGTCTTTTGCCTTTACATCACAGTCATTTCAACATCCAATGCTCTACCAATTAAATTCTACCTTGGGATAAAGAAAAAACAATTTATATATATGCACATATATATATAACATATACAATATTCTAATTTAGAATTTCTCTGTCTCTGCCATGGGACCAAATAGAAAGTAGAGTATATTTCATTATAATGAATCTAGACACTTCAGTGATTTTTCATTTACCCAGTATTCAACATCTTTGTACTGATCTTTCCATTTTCATTGTTGTAATCATTGCTTCTATCATTCTCTTGATTTTAATTATTTTACTCTGTGAGAAGGAAATTTATATTTTGATTTGATCATTCAGGGATTTAGACTTCCCTTCCATTTGTTTTGAATTTGGGTCAATCAGCAACCAGGAAATTGATCCCACAGGCTCTGCCCCCTGGGTGGTGCAAGACTAATTGAGGAATTGTGATTGGTTCCTGAGGAGGGATGAGACCCAACAGGAAACTGTGGAGGGGGGGGCATGCTTGTTTTCTGAGGCTGAGATTCAGAGACTGACACTGAGTTATTAGGCTAGGAAATTCTTCACCTCCTTTCTATATTTCTCTCTTATTTTTTTCTTATTAATAAATCTAGCTTTAACAGTCTTGTGACTTAAGGGTTAAGTACAATTTTTGGCAACCACCCATACTAACCATTACAATTCTCTATGCATTCATATACATCTTCCCACTTTTTACTCCAGATTCCTCATGCTTGTCATCTCTTGCCACTTCTGATACATTTTGTTTTAACATCTTATTGACATGCCAATATATGACCCCCACACTATCTACCTTCTTGTTTAAAAAATAAGTAAAAATTTTAATATAGTAACTACAATTATCAATACTTACAACTTTCCATTTTTATAAACATTTAGTTTAGTACTGGACTGAATTTTTCTTTCTGTTCATTCCCCTGCCTTAGTACTTCCACATTTCAATGTACATGCTGATAACTCTTTGACTACCCTGGACTCACTATTTATCAACTTCCTGAACTTCTATGATATGCATAGCACTTTCCTTCAATAACCCAACTCGGTGTCCATAACACAGCTCTCATCATCACTGCTACAAATTGTGCCAGTTCCATGATCTTGAACTCTGAAACTTTCATCTGATCATAATCTCCTCTCCTTCTATATCTCCCTCCACCCATTCCTCCTAGACTTATTCTTTGTTCTTGTTACAACCTCTGTTCTTGCCATGTTATTTTAGTTATCACCACTGCTCTAGTCTCACCTTAAGAGGATTGATATGCTTGGTCGATTTATTTAGTTTAACTATACATTGCCCTCCAGTCTTTCATCCCTTGCCCCCTTGTCTTTCTACTCTTCACCCTTACCAGTTCCTCAACCAGTTCTTCACCACCACCATCAGCATTCTCTCTTTACTTCTCTCAAAGCAGCTGGTAGCACAGTGGAGAGAGCACTGAACATGGAAGACCTAAGTTTAAAGTTTCCTTCAGACATTTACTAGCTATGGGATCCTGGACAAGTCCCTTAACCTCAGTTTCCTCAGCTGTAAAATTAGAATAATAATAGTGCTTATCTTACAAGGTTACTGTGGGGATCAAATGAAGTAATATCTGTAAAACATCTGTGCCAGGCATACAATGGGAGCTATATAAATGCTTATTCCTTCCCTTCCCTTTCCTGCTTCTCACTGCTAAGGCGGAAGTCATAAAACCATGCTAACTGGGTCCACTAAAAATTCATATCAACTAATATATAATTATGCAAGAGAATAATACCCCTTGCTGATGCAGAGTAAAAACCCAGAATCATAGAACGTTAGAGTTGGAAGGGAATCCCAGTGACCTTTTTAATTACTATATACCCAAAAAGAAATTCTGCTATAGCCCAGTTTCTGCTTGAAGACTGCCACGAGGGAAAAACCATCACCTTCTAATTATTCTTTCCTGGTTTCTCTAACATTCCAAACATTCATTGGTCATACTGAAAACCAGGTAAGAAGTGGGGAAATATATGAGGACAGATTCATCAGCATTACCCAAAAAAAAACAAGTCAAAGTTATCCAGACAGTGTCAAGCAATAGAAAGAACGATGAGCCCAACATCCCAGGACCCAACTTTGACTTTATGCAAGTGAAGTTATATCTCTGAATTTTAATTCCTCATCTGTAAAATGAAAGGATTGAACTAGATGGCCCTTATTGCTAGATTGATTGTCTATGACCATATGTTTCCTGCCCCTGGTGAGTGGATGGCATTATCTCCAGGCACAAAAGGAGGAGAACATGGTGTGATGTGTGGGAGAAGTCTAACTATAAATAGGGGGCTATGTTATCGATTCCAGACTTCAAATGAGAAATATACAGGAACTGAGCCAGAAGCAAATAAGGGACTCCACATGATCTCCCGCTGAAAACCTGCAACCAATGTTATCTAAGAAATGCCAGGATCTTTCTATAAAAGACAAAGCCACAGTATTAAAGGACAAAGATGGCCAAGAAGAACTTCCAGATAACATGGACTGTGGGAACCTTGGAATGACTTTACAAGACAAGAGATTCTTTTCTAAATGCTTTTGGAAATACCTTCACCTGTCTGGGCTGGCTTAAGTGCAATCCTGCATGAAGAAAGGGGATGAATTATGTAACTTCTCATGACCACTTCCAAGTCTATTCATTCTTTAATCGACTTTTTGAAAAGGAGAAAACTAAAAGGCTATTGTCAGCTATGGGTTTCCATAATCCAAAGTCTACAGTGTTCCTCGCCCCCTGGTGGTCATATTCATAATCCTCTCTGGTTAGGCAAAGATTTCAAGTAGCTGCAGGAATAGACTTCTCCATAAAAGAGCAAAACTACACAACTAGGGTGATTCCCCACAAAAACAAATCTCGTTCCCCTTCTGGTGGGAAGACAAGAGAGAATAGTTAACTCAGAGCCTTATTTTTCATGTCAAGCAAAAAGCCCACCACAAGATCCCCAAATCTCTAGTATCACCAGCCTGTCTGTCACCTCCCCAACTTCTCACTACAGGGGGAGCATGGCCAGTAGAAGACTGCCAGTCACTGACTTCTCTTCTGCAGAACAAAGCAAGCTGCAAAGAAAAGGCACAAAATTGTGTAGAGGACCATCAGGGTTTTAAGAGAGCCCTTTCCCCACCCTCCCTTAGCCTTTCCCTCCTCAGACCAGCTAAAATCATAAGGAAGCATGTGAGGGGATTTGCTACCCTGATCCTGCCTGCCATATCGGAAGCTCTGGGTCTCTGGGGTAGGGAAAAAGGAAGTTGTGGGTAGGGGAAAACTATTATTAGCATCATAAAGGTTATATAGTCTCAATTCTCTGTAAAGACCTACCCACATTAAGCTTTTATAGTCTGAATTTTGGCCACCCAAGAATGTAGTTTGGTCAATAATAGTTATTATGAAACTGTTTCCAACAATGTTGTCTAGTCTCTCATTGGATCTGGTTAAATTAGTTGTATAAAGCAGGAAATGCTTGTATAAATAATTATTGCTTTACAATTAATTTGTTTTAGAAATGTTTTCTTTTTCATTCATAGTACAAAGGTATTAAATCTGAAATTAGAAAGCCTCAAAGGAAATGAATGAAATGCATTGGGAGTAAACTTGTCACAATTACAACAATGAGAAACTTCAGGATTGAGTGAGGCATTGGAAATTAAAGGTGCAATAGAAGAATCCATTTTTTTTAAAACTAATGCTAATAAAAAACAGATTTTTTTATTTGTCTCCTCTCTCACCCTTCCTTTCTATTACCACTACTCTGATGGTTTTTATCTGTCTAGAAAGACGCAAAGATAAAGTGATGCTAGATTGTGGAGGATCCTGACAACTAGGTTTAGGTGTTTCAGCATTTCTTAGTCAATTACAAGAATCCACACAAAGGTTTTGAGGAAAGAAATGATATGAATATTTGTACAAAAAAGGGGAAATGACCTGGATATGCGATTAAAAGACTAAGGATAGTCTGGGGACAGTGTATTGTTGTCATTGAGAATATGACAAAGTGAAGACAAGTCAGTAGGTAAGCATTTAGTCCACAAAGCTAGTTAGGAAGCTTTTGCTTTGGTCTGCAAGAGGAAGAAAGGACAGCGAGGAGTAAGGGTCATAGATAGAATAAATGGGGATGAAGAAAATGCAATGGTATAATGACTGCTTCCTGAGACTGGCTATCAGTTCTACTTAACCTGCTCCATGTCTAGGCAGATAAAGTCAGAGGTGCTCTTCAGCACCAGCCAGCCAAGTGGGAAAGTGTTTGAACACTACTGAGTTCTGAATCACATCAGATTTCACACCACATGAGCAAACTGAGAATCTAACTGGAGAGCTGCTACACCTGCACCTGATAAGTTTTATGGGTAGTTTGAGTCCAGCATCCTGCGGAAACCCATTGTTACATTCCTTTGCCTGCTCAAGGGGAACTCAAATAGCACATTGCCTCAAACTCATGGATCCAGATTGTTCCTGTGTCTGAAAGGACTTCCAGGATTTGGAGAGTAGCAGGCTTGCCTGCACATGGTAGCTGTTTCATATTTTATTATTTATTATCTTCTCTCATAATTAACAAATCAACAGACACTTATTAAGCACCTATTATGTACCAAGCACTGTACTAGACCCTGGAGATAAATATAAACATAATATAATCCTTATCCTCAAGAAGCTCATATTCTATCAGAGAAGATAATAAAAGACACAAAGAACTAGAATCATTCCTCAACATTCACATGTTTCACATTTGTAGTTTGGGTTATTAAAGGGTTAGATTTTTGGAGATTGCAGCATACTGTGGGAAACTGCTGATGACACATATATGTAAAGAAGACTAAAAAATTTAGTAAGTCATACATGTATAAATATTGTATATTGTTCATCTACTTTATCATTTACTCCCATAAGTATACATACATAAATTTACTATAAACAGTTTAAATTTTGTTAAAAATTTCAATGCACTAAAGAACGACAGGCTATGTATCTGCCTCCTCTGTCTCTCTACTGTCCAGAGTTAGTAACATGATTTTTCTCATGCAGAGATTGTTGTATCTTGTTGCTTTTTGTAAGAAAAGTAAATCTATAAAACAATTTCTGTAATTATACTAGCTACTATGAAAACTCTGCATCATTTTCAAATTATTAATCTCTCCTGTAGAAATTGCAAGTTTTTATGGGAGCTGTGTGTTGTTTTACCTGTTTTGTGTGTTAAATAAAGTATGATCAAAATTATTCAGAATAAAAGTTTGGGGTGAAGCCTAGAGTTATTCCTGGTTTTTCATATTCCTGGGGGTTCTGAACCCATCAAATATCATGGGTCAACTGTACATATAAAAAGGATATGGGATAGTTTGGAGATGGAGAACATTAGCAGATAAGGAAATCTGGAAAAGTTTCATATAGAGAGTTTCTTTAACTGTGTTTTGAAAGAAACAAAGGATTCTAGAAGAGGAATTGAAAAGGAATTTCATTCTAGGCATGTAAGAGAGTCAAAGCAAAGAAACAGAGGCAAGAGATAGAGTATCATATATAAGAAAGAGCAAGAAAGCCAGTTTAGCCAGATCACTCTGGGAGAAGTTGAATAATATTTAATAAGTCTGGAAAGGCAGTTTGGGGGCAAATTCTGAAGGAGGTTAAAGGTCAAATAGAGGAGTTAACATTTTTTCCTAAAGGTAATAATAGACAGATTTCTTGAGTGGAAAAGTAACAAAGTCAGACCTGAACTTCAACAAAATAGTTTTGGCAACCATAGGGAGGATGAATTGGAAAGTGGAGATCAATGAGGCAGAGGGACCAAATAGGAGGCCTTTGCAATAGTCCAGGAGACAAGAGATAAGAACCTGAACTAAAATGGTAGCTTTGGAAGCGGTGAGAAGGTCACAGAGACAAGAGGTGTTGTGGGGGTAGAAATAATTAGATTTAACAACTAATGGGGCATGTGAAGTGAAGGAGAGTGAGAAGTCAAGGTTAATTTAAAAGCTGAGTACTTGGGTGACTAGAATCCTGACAAAAATAATGAAAGTGAACAAAGGGATGGGTAATGGAGGAAACAGCAACTAGGTGGTGCAGTGGATAGAGCACTTTGCCTAGAGTCAGAAAAACTTGAATTCAAATCTGGTTTCAGATATTTAGTAATTATGTAACCCTGGCCAAGTCTCTTAACTTTGAGTTCGAGATGTCTATGAAAGGCACATCAGGTTTGAAATGCCCAATAAACAGTACTTGGTGCAGGATTGAATCTTAGGAGAGAAACTAGAATTCCAGATAGATATGAAAGTCAGAGGATCATAGAGATAAGGTAGGAAGGAACCTTAGAGGCTATCTAGTCCAACCCTCTCAATTTATAAAATGGGTAAATTGAGGCACAGAAAGGTTCTAAGACTTATCTGCCTCAATAGTCAGCTAAATAGAGAAGACAATTAAATCATAAAGATTGATAACGATCACCAATTGGGAGAGTATAAAGAGAGAATAGAAAAGAGCCCAAGACAGAGTATTTGGGTACACCCAGAGTTGGGGAGCATAATATCGTTGTTGGACCAAAAAAAGAAAAGTAACGCTAATTTGCCCATTAAGTACTGTTTGTTTAGTTATTGATAGATTCTAGGTTCAAAGGGAAAATGCTAAATCCCAGTATGTATGTCTGCTTCTTCAGGGAACCAGTGTTATTATTCCAAAGACACTTGACTAGCTTTTACCCGTTCAAAAGAGTAGGGTCGGGGGCAACTAGAAGGCTTAGTATAGAGAGAGGCAGGTCCAAAAACAGGAGGTCCCGGGTTCAAATGTGGCCTCAGATACTTCCTAGCCATGTGACCCTGGGCAAATCACTTAATCCCCATTGCCTAGTCCTTACCACTCTTCTGCCTTGGAACCAATAATTGGTATTGATTCTAAGACAAAAGGTAAGGGTTTAAAAAATATATAGGTGAAGTTAATCAATAAGTAGGAGCTCAGGTCTAAATGCTGCTTAGTGCACACACACACACACACACACACACACACACACACACACACACACACTCCTCAAGATAGCAAGTGATGCCCCCTCTCTTAGCCTTAATATTTATATTCACAATATACTATTTATAATAATAAATAAAAGAAATAATATTTCTACCATAGTGGGGCATGTGCAAACCACCAGTGCTAGTGTAAGACTCCTTAGAGAGTGGTGATTAGAGCCACCTTGTGGTTAAATTTATACTATTCCCTGCCACAAACTTGCCACTTGAAACAAGTAATTCTCTATGTTTTGAGTTCCAGCTCCATTACCTTCTTGTTAAAAATTCTAAAGATTCTTTAAATCTCATTTCAAATGTTATCACCAATATGAATCCTTTCTGGATCCCCTTTCTCCTCTAAAATTTCCATAGCACTTTGTTTGGATCTCTTAGAATAATTTATCATGAATTATTTTTCTTTTACAGTGTTCCAGATTCAACAAATTATATTATTTTATATTGTGGTTTTTTTATGTGTCATTTCTCTTAAATATATTTTCAGATCACAAGAAGTGTATCCTCTATTGTTACACACTTAATAAATAATAAATGTTTCTTAAATGAAAAATAGAATCTAGACATGGTGTAGAAACTCAAGGAAGTTTCAGGTGTTGTAGTTAAAAGGTGGGCATCCATTGCTCTTCTCAGGATCACTCTACCACATTTCTTTATTTGAAATGCTTATGATTTTTAAATCCTGAAAATAAGTGAAGAAAGGCACCTGGACCTAACCAAATGCATGCAGAAGAAATTTGTACTTATAGATCACAGAATTATAAAGATAACCAGGGGTCCATTTCAAGATTGCTCACTCAAAGGGGGAAAGATTTCAAAATATTGAATCAAAATACAAATGGTATTTTGATTATGAGAATATTCCATGCAGGCTTTGAAGGTCTCCTTGATTAAAACATAACAAAGGAACAGTAGTAAGTCTCTCACAGATTTTCTAGAACACACTGCAACACTACAACCTCTCAATCACATGACAGATTGAAATATAAAGTCCCATTCTGTATATTGCTCTATAGATTTTTTTAAGTATTTTTTGGCACACATCTTTGATCCCTGTCTACTACTAGGAAAGTGAATCTCTTGAGCTCAGTGGTTCTGAGCTGCAATGAGCTAAGTTAATTGGGTATCTACACTAAGTCTAGAACAAAAATGGTTGGCTACCAGATTGACAGAGGAGGGTCAAACCAGCTCAGGTCAGAAACAGAGCAGGTTAAAGCTCCTGTGACAGTGAGTGGTGGTATCAGGTCCATGTAAAGGTGCTGTACTTCAAGTTTTAGTGAGATAAGAAGATATAGTTTCTAGGAGGGGAAAAATTCAATTAGTCAAACAAATTTCAGCCTTAAAATTTTTCTTCCAAATCACTTCTGCATATGTTGAGATAATATTAAATTACTTGATAGAAGAAACCACAGAGATAAAAACGTTTATTCAAAGATCCTCTTAGTATCAGCATCAAAGGAAATATAAGAAAGGAAGAGAGATACTTGCCAGAGACGTTCATCAATGCTGTCAAAGATGTCCTATGCAACATCAAAATAGAAAAGAACTTTTCTATAAATTGTGAGCTTCTCCATGTATTCCTTATTTGTGAATGTCAATCTGATGGCTTCATAGAGCCTCAGGGAAAAAAAAAACTTTTACCTTCTCTCTTAGAATCAATACTAAGTAAGAGTTGGTTCCAAGGCAGAGGAGCATAAGAGAGCTAAGCAACTGCAGTTAAGTGACTTGCCCAGGATCACACAACTAGGAAATGTCTGAGATTATATTTGAACCTAGAACTTTCAGCCTTTAAGCCTGACTGTATCCATTGGGCCACCTAGCTGCTTCACTCTAGGTTCTTCTGTAGTAGATCTCTAGCCACACAAAGGAGATCAGTCCTGAAATCCACTCCAGAAAAACCAAGTAGAGGAAGAATACACATTGCCTAGATTATGACTTGAAAGGGACAAGGTGAATTAGTACATCAGTAGTTATGTCACAGAAAGGCATTGTAAATAGAGAATTAACTAGGCTCTCATTTGGGCAATTACAAAGCTATTTCAATGATACAGGCTACTCTCTACTATATAACAAGCCATATTTTTTATACCAGATTTGTCTAAGTGATATAATGCCAAATGGCACTCAGAAGATAGATGATTAGACTAAAGATTGGGATAGTCATGTAGCACCCCAAAGAATTATTGAGGGACAGCCAACTACTGCTTTGGCACCCAACTAATATAAAAAGATCAAGAAAAGGAAGGCTTCCAGCACATCAGATGGACTTCTTAAAGGAGGATTTCAGGGAAGAAAAACATAAGCAAGGAAGCACCAGTGAATTCAGTTCTGTACAATTAGAGCAAATGCTCACATCTGTAAGATCACAAATCCATTGAAATAGTGGCATAAATTCTATAGAAATTCTATATGACAAACTCCGTAATAACATACAAAGGCAACAACAAAAAACATTCCAAAGAAAAAGATCAAGAAAGCAAAATGGCAGGCTTTGCAAATAGCTAAGAAAGGGGGCTGCTAGGTGACTCAGTGGTAGAGAGCCTGGCCTGGAGACAAGAGGTCCTGGGTTCAAATCCTCAGAGAAAGAACTAATAAATAGAAACAAGTGAGGCATAGTTTTATATATAGATTTTTTTCTGTCAAATGATGCCTTTTCTAGTTATTTTTTTAAATAAAAGGTTTTCTGTACTTTTGAAACTAACCCATTTGAAAGGTTTATTTAAAACAACTAAATCTGAAATTATTTAAGTAGCCTGTCAAGCAAATAACAAAATTCAACTTTCCTCTTAAAGAATTAATTAGTTTTAAGAACTTCTTAAGTGAACTAGAGGTTCACAAAAAGATAGTATGGCCCAGTCCTCTCGAAACATTGGACTGAATAGAACAAAACTGAAGAAAACAAATATTTTTCTTGAGAAACACTACCCATGAGCTTTCAATTCAGAGTTTATTTAATGTAAACTTTGTTGGTGAATGCCACGAAACATAAAAGAAATGCCATTCCCTAGAGTCTGACAGTTACTGAAGTGAAAACATTTCTGGTTATCTGGAACAGCTGGATCGCCAGACTCTGAGGAACCCCAGCTGAAAGTATGGTCATGGTAATTCTATCTGGTTTGGCCTCTGGAGGCATTAAAATAATAATTATAACACTCTCTAGTTATATAGCATCTTTCACCCAAGAATTTCAGAATACTCTGGAAACATTAACTCATTCATGCTCATGATGTCCTGTGTGGTAGATTGGGGAAAGAAGCATATTATCCTGCTTTTAAAAAGGAGAAATCTGAAATATAAAGCAATTAACTTGTCCCTAGAGTCATACACTTCTTGCCAAGGACCTAGATTAATTATCTGGATAATTAAGAAAAATAAATGCCATGCAGGGTCCAGGGTATCTCAATAAGTCGAATAAGAACAATTCTTCACTTTTGCTGTTCCAAAAATATTTTGAAAGTTACATAATATTGGAGGCAATGAGGTGGATCAGTGAATTGAGAGCCAGGCCTAAGGATAAGAGGTCCTGAGTTCAAATCTGGCCTCGGACACTTCCTAGCTATGTGACCCTGGGCAAGTCACTTAACCTCCATTGTCTAAACCTTTCCACTCTTCCACCTTAAAATCAATACACAGTATTGATTATAAAACAGAAGGTAAAGGTTTAAAAAAAATACGCAGTATCATTGGTATAGATACTGCCTCCACTAGTACAGAAATCAACCCCTCAAAATTTCATGAGCTTCTATGTCTAAAGAACTCTTCACCTCATGACTAACTTTGAGTAATGAACCTCTCCTCAAAATTGAGCAAATCTGGACCGTGGCAGGCAGATATTTCCAGGACAGTATTCAGTTCAAACTTGCCTAAGCTGCCAGAGCTTTTACTTCTCTAGTATAAATTTTGATGAGTTGGGTCATCTACATATCATAATGAATTATCATCATGGAATTCTAGTAAAGGTCACTTAGAATTACTTGAGATACTTGGGAGGCAGCATAACATAGTGGAAAATAGACTGGATCTGAAATCATTTGTCTTTAATTTATACCTTGAAAGCTTATCTATATGTCCTTGGGTAAATCATTTAACCTGGGTCCCTGAATCCTAGTTTCTTCATCTGTAAAATTAGAGGGTAGGACTAAATGGGTTTCCAGTTCTAAATCAATGATGCTATTATGTTCAATAAATCCATCATCTGATCAATGTGAATTCTCCATCCAACAATTCCTGATTCTTCCTGCTCTCATGAGGCACCAAAAAAGATCTGTTATTCAGTAAGAATGTCAAGAAGACAATGAACTAGAGGAGTAAAATTTTTTCAGACTTTAAGCACAATGTAAATGTGAGTCATTATTGTTAGTTATATACTACGATAGTTCCAATGAATGAACCAGCCAACTTTGTTAAACCTCTTGGCATCTTCAAACCTCTTCTAGATCAAAGACATCAAAATACAGCCTTTGGGCTGCATTGTGGCTCCAAAACTCCTAAGTACAACCCAAATCAGATTAAACTATAACTGGGAAATATTTCACCAAATAAATGAAAATATAATATAACATAGATAATGTCAATATGTGGTTTTCTAAGTCAATATTCTGCTGGCAAAAATACTTATGCATAACTTAGGGTCTGATTTCTATCTGAGTGTGACACCACTTGATCTGGATTATTCCAAAGGTTAGTTTGGGATGGGGGTCAACTTGGAATATGCTTCTAGAAGATTAGAACCTTGTGAGTGAAGATGGTTTTGGAGGGAAGCTTGGGAACTGACACATATTGTCTAGGACATAGTAACTGTTTAATAACTTGCTTTGCTAATTGATTGGTCAATTAGTACTGACATATATAATTTATCTTCCTAAATCATGTCTGACCCTGTCACATATACACCTATTCTATAAACTCCAGGCCTTCCCCAACTAACTCCAAAATCAAATATATAATGCTCTGTTTGGTTTGACTCTTCAGAACCCTCATGAACACACAGTCTCATCTTTCTAGGCTTCTTACACCTTATATCCCCACATACTCTACCAACCATGATCCTAGTTGCCTTCCTGTTTCTCACACAAGAGCTCCTGGAAAACCAGGACTTTTTTTTTTTGCCTTCATATTCCTAGTGTTTACCATTGTGCTTGGCACATAGTAGGTGCTAGGGCAGTGGTTCCCAAACTTTTTTGGCCTACCACCCCCTTTCCAGAAAAAATATTACTTAGCATCCACTGTCACATACTACCACCGCCCCCTTACAGTTATTCACTGCCCCCAAATGCACCTGTGGCCTTCACCGCTCTCCTGGATCACTGCAGCACCCACCAGGGGGCAGTGGCGCCCACTTTGGGAATCACTGTGCTAGGACAAAAAGCCACTGGATCTCTAAGTATCTAAAATTCAGGACTCAGGCCACTGTGGTATAATAGTACATCTCTAGAAGGCCCTTAGAATGGAAAATGGTTCTTACCCAGGGCAGCACAGTCAGAAGGGAAATCAGGTGAGACATAGAGGGTCTTCAGTACTAAGGAATAAAAGGACCATCAAGGGGGAAAATAACATGGTAATTATCTGGCTCAGGATAAGGGAGGGATTACAAATTGAGAGACAGAGGAAACTATAAAATTCAGTTGATGCCAAAGGATATAAAGGAGGAAAATGAGGTGAGAGACGGTAAGGGGTAGGGGGAGGGGAGAGAGAAGGTAATGAGAAGGGGTCGAGAGAGAGGGAGGGAGGGAGAGAGAGAAAAAAGGGGAGAGGAAAAAAGGAGAAGGGAATACATATTAGTGAACTAGTTCTTTTCAATAAATCCCTCGGACTTGTCCTGGATCATTGCATTGCTGCTAGTATAGAAGTCCATTACATTCAATTTTATCCTGAAATAAAGATAACATTGATGAAATATACAAGCATTTTAAATATAAACTATTATTGTAAGGGCCCCACCATGACTTGTTCTTCTCTAAGAAATATTTCTCTCTAATACACTGAGATTGGGGAGCACTATAGGAAAAGACTCCTGAAAAAAAAATTACCACAATGCAGATCAAGGCACAAAGCTAACCTACAATGATGAAAGTCAGTGTAAAAGAGGGTACAGATCTTGGGAAGGAGGTGGAAGAGGAGGAAAAGGAAGAGGAGGAGGATGAGGAAGAAGAAGAAGGAGGAGGAGGAAGGAGGAGAAGGAGGAGGAGGAGAAGAAAAAGAAGAAGGAGGAGGAGGAGGAGGAGGAGAAGGAGAAGGAAGGAAGGAAGGA
>NC_058130.1:523827528-523846810 GCF_016433145.1 Gracilinanus agilis
GAAGGAAGAAGGGAAGGAAGGAAGGAAGGAAGGAAGGAAGGAAGGAAGGAAGGAGGGAAGGAAGGAAGGAAAAAGGGAAGGAAGGAAGGAAAAAGGGAAGGAAGGAAGGAAGGAAGGAAGAAGGGAAGGAAGAAGGGAAGGAAGGAAGGAAGAAAGGAAGGAAGAAAGAAAGAATATGAAGTTTATTTTTTGAAATGTGTTCCCCAAAGTTCTTCCTTATAACATTTCCCAGATGAATGAAGAAATGGTTAAAACCCTTACTGAACTCCCATTACATATGATCTCAACACACTGAAATTTCTCATTGAATACTGTTATATTGAATCTCTGGGAGCCAGGAGTCCACACTGTTGATTGACAGGTGGATCCATTGGATATCAGAATGTTCCCAGAGGGCCGTGAGGACAGGGGAGAGAGCAGTTGGCTCAGGGGGGTATAAAACACCCTGGCAGCCCTGGCTGAGGGTTCCTTTCCTTCCCTGAGACCTGAAATCTGTGGATCCTGGTCTTTTGAGGATTGAGACTTGCTCCTCCTGTCTTATTCCTGATAAGATCATCAACCTGTACCCAGACCATCATCTTCTAATTCTACTGCCCCTAGATAGTAGGAAATCAATCATCTTAGTTATCTAGGTTTCCCAGGGCCCGGGAGGGATCCGGGAAGTGGACAGGAGAAGAAGAAGGGGGTGAAAAGGGGTGGATATCCCAAAGACTGTTTAGGCATATCACCTAGCAAAGAAGAAGAAGCTGAAACATCAAGCAGCAGTTTGCCTACTCTGGTGTGGCTGTGGCCAGGCTGGACCAGAGGGCTAACCATCCTGACTCAATACTTGCCTACAGATCTGAGGGTTTATCATCATCCAAGTAGATAGGGTTTCCCAATAGCTCTATCCAATCCCATTATCCCATCTTTGTTAAATACAGTCAAAGCTTTTAAAGTACCTTCCTGAAGTGGTTATTCACAGCTTCTTTGGGAAGGGAGATACGCAGTCAGAGACAAATCATTACCAAGCTAATAGAGCCCATTTACACTATCAATCAACCCCAGGTGGGATCTGAAGGGATATCATCCATTGATCTGAAGGATCCTGCCTGGGCACTGTTATAAAGGAGGGAGGTGTCATATCATCTAGCTAGGGCAAGGCTCAGTTGATCTTGCCCTAGCCACCTATCTGGGCTATCACTGTTGTCACACATTTACCAGTGGTAGTATCCAGTTTAGGTCCCTCTCCCTCTCTACCTACCTACATCTACTTTTATTTTATAACAATACTTGAGCTAAATTTGAAAATGTTTTTAGATGGAATGGTCAGTAATTTAATGTTTAATTATTTCATATTCATAATTTCATGTATGTAAGAGATATATATGTGTGAATATTTATATGCATGTAATGTGCCTATCTGCCAAAGATAGCACATCTTTTTTACCTTCCAGACCCGTAATTTCATTTATGTAAAGAATTTTTGGTATGATCCCAAACTGCCTCTATTTTCTAGTCTTAGAGACTTCCCTGAAACTATAAATTATAAGTGAGTTTCCTTTTTGTATTACTAAAGGAAGTTTCTATTCCAGAAATCCCTCCATATAGATATATATATATATAATATGTATATATAGGTGTATATAGAGATAAGTAGATAAATATACACATATAAGTCTATAAAAGAGAGAAAGAAATGAATGTCTATATAAAAGGATCATCTTCTTGCTGTTTCATTGTGAAGAAACATAGATTTTTCATTGCCATTGACCTTTCCACAGGGAAAAGATTACCAAATCACTCTAGAAGACTTAGAAGCAGAAAAACATACTAAGTGATCAATAAAGTTGTCAAGTGCCTATAACTTCATAAAAATAAAAATCCTAGACTAGTATTTGCAAAGTCCAGTCCTACTACATTTTTGAGAGAAAATAAGGAATAGAGCTATTTAGTCATTTCTTAACTGGGACTGATTAAACATACAAACATCCAAAACATATGGAATGTTATGAAGACTAGGACCCTATTCCTTTACTTGCCTCCAAATGCTACTCCAAGCAGATTTCCCACCATCGTGACCACCCACCATTCCCATCTTGCCTGCATCAAAGCTGTCTATATAATTTAGTATGTAGTCATACTGTCTTTTACTTTCAGCTTATAAAAGTTCCCTGGAGAAAGACTTATTCAGTTCTTCGCTTAGCAAATGGCATGTCAGAAGACCTATACACATTTACCCCGCTTTATAAATAACAACTCAAGCAGACCTCAAAATGCATTTACTTTTAATGCCACTTCTTATGGAAGGTCTTAACTTCTAGCCTTCACTGTTTTGTTTCCTTGTCAAATTCAACCATGTAATATAAACTTTTTTTTTAAGTCAAACATCTTGTGATTTCCCTCCTTTGAAAAATGAATGCTTGCACACATAAACACATACAAAACAACAACAAAAACAAAAACAGACCATGCATGGTATTTTAATTATATTCTGAATGCTGAAAAATACACCAGCATTTAACTAAAAATATACTAGCTCTGGGTGGACTCAGGGGTACTGTAACATAAAATGAACAGTGTGTAGGGTCCCTCCAACAACAGATGGCTCATGTGAAGTCTTGTTTATGTGGGGAATCTGGAGGTCGAGACCTCCAAGGAGAAATTGCCACAGTAACAAGTCAATTCTAAAACTTACTGAAGTGGATAGGGATTCCAGCTCAAAGAGTAGCCAATAATAAAATCCAGGTGGTGCACAAACCCATCTAAAAGCCCCAGTGTTGAATTAAAGTTTTTGCTTTCACACAGAGGTGAAAATATGTTTGGAAGTCTTTTTTCTTGCTTTCAAACTTTTCTCCAGTGAACTCTAGCCTTGTCATTTTTTACCAAACACTGATCATTTTAACATTTCTGGAGATGAAATGAAATTACAAAAAGCTATTTAGGGCAACAGAATGCCAAAGAGACATAGTGTTGTAGACATTTAAAAAGAAACAAGCCTTGTTTTTGTCAACAGTTGAAGTGCTCTGTTGGGATTTTCTTTTCCTGTTGGGGCCTCGGGTAATAGTCCCAAATAACAGTAACACAGAGTAGCAGCACTTGCCAACAGTCTTACTTTGTTGTGGCTACATTTCTGCAAAAGTCTGTGAGTGCTTTGCACATAGATTTAATTATATTTTTCATGGAACAAAATATGACTACCTTTCCCTCATGGGAAGTAAGCCTACTGACCTTGATCACATTAACACCATGTTTAACCAACCGAACTATTATCATTGCATGCTTTGATCTCTTTTGATGTTCTATTACAAATAGCTTATTTTAACTTGTACACAATGCTAATAGCTGTCAAATCCATTTTTGTAACAAGAAAAACAACAACAACTTAAAGACAGCATGGTTTAATGGTCCCAATCTCAGTTGGTAGCTGTCTGACCTTGTACAAATTACTTTACTTTTGTTCAATGTGATTCTACTGGTGATATATAAGAACTGTAATCCCATTAGTGACACATACGCAATAGTATTTTGGTGCAAAGGAAAAAATTTATATAGTTTAGTCTTTAGAAAGCTTCATGGATTTGCTAAACCTCCTGACAGACATTCTTGGTTCATTCAGGATTTATTAAAACCTTCCATGGGCCAGACATTGAACAGTGATGGCGAACCTTTTAGAGATGGAGTGCCAGGACCCACTCCCCCCCCAGACCAAGTACAGTGCTTGTCCCCCCCCAAAGACTGTGTGCCATGCCCCTCCCCACCACCAAGCACAGGGTGCACCCTGTCTCATCCTTAACCCACACAAGGGAGGGAGGAAGAGCTCCCATTGGGCTGCTGGGCAGAAGGGTAGGTGAAGTGAGAAATGTCCTCAGCGAGTATAAGGAGGGGTAGGGGAGTGGCCCAAGTGCTCTGCTCCTTTCCAGCTCTGCTGCCTGTGAGCTGCCCATCTTACCCCTTGTGCCTTCCCATTGGGCAGCTGGGTAGAGGGGTGGGGGATGTGAAAAAGTATTATCAGGTATAGTAGCGAGGGGGAGGGGAAAAGCTCCACCCAAGTCTCTCTGTTTTTCTAGTAATGTACTGAGGGGTGTGGAGGGAGACAGCCACATGCCCACAAAGAGCTCTCTGTATGCCATCTTTGCCACCCATGCCATAGGTTCACCATCACTGGCATAGACTACATAAGGACAAAAACAAAATAGCACCTGCCCTCAAAAAGGTTATATAGTTTATTGATTGAGAAACAAGGAGTACACTGATAGCCAAATCTAAAAATACTACAAAACAGATACAAATCCATTTTGTAGTAGAAGAGTACCAACAATCAGGGAAGACCTATGTAAGAGGTGGCCCATGAGACTTGAAAGCCCATAAGGTCCTTTCCCGTTACAAGGCGAACTTTGAAGGAAGCTAGCAACTCTTGCTTAAGACAGAGACAATAGAACCTAGTTAGTCAAAATTCTTCCCTCAGACAAACAGGAAAATAGGACTTAGAAAACCTTTTACTTTCTCCTACAATCCCCCTGAGCCACATAAATTAGCAGATTTAGCAATACCTACATGGATTTATTTGTGTCCTCTCCACTCTTATGTCTAAAATTATTTACTTCACTTTACACTTGCCTCTATTTATAAGTAATGAAATGTCTTAGCCAAAAGTCTGGAAGAAAGCATTTAAGGAAGCAATACCAGGCCTTGAGCAAGCCAAGTATTAAAATAGTACCAGGAGGAAATGTTATTCCTTCAACATGACTATATTGTTACTTCCCGTTCGTGTTTATGATCTGAGTCCACAATGCAATGATTTCTATGGGTCCTGGCTTAAATCATACAGATTTACCTTGACCAGTTACCTCACAGTTCAAAATTCATCTCCCTGTGCTTTAGAAATGTTCCTAGAAAAACAAAAACAACTGCTTGAACACATGGGCTGATGGGGATATTATTGGGGATGTAGACACTAAACGATAACTCTAGTCCAACTATTAACAAGATGGAATTAGGTCTTAATCAATGATACATGTAAAACCCAGTGGAATTGCACATCAGCTACAGGGGAGGAGGGGAAAGGGAGTAGAGGGGATTTGGAGAAGGAAAGAACATGAAACAAGTAACTATGGGAAAATATTCAAAATAAAATAAAATAAATAAAATTAAAAATGTTTCTGGGCTGTTCTACTATTCATCTCAATTGTTCATCTCCCACTATGTCTTAACTTAGAATCCTCCACTTCAACTAGGCAAACTAAACTACCCATTGACATACATATCTTCAATGAAATGGTCTTTTCCTCTACATTGAAAGCAGATTGAAAAACTTCATGATGGCTAAGGATATGTTCCATTTTGTTTTTTCTTTTTTTAAAAGATGCTGAAGGGAAGGAGAAGAGGAAGATTTGTTAGCAGTAGTGTTTGTGATTCACAATCTGTTATCACACATTCCATTTAATTTTTTTTCACTTATGCTTTTAAGTTGCACCACTCAAATACTAAAGTACCTTAAATTTTTCACTCTGAACAGTCCAAGTGACATGAAAACAGTAGGATACAACCAAGAAAAAATCATTTGAATTTAGGATACATTCATAGAGACACAGTTTATAGGACCAGGGAAGTGATATTCTGCCCTGTTCAGATTATAATTTAGACTATTGTGTTCAGTTCTAGGCAGACCCCATTTAGAAAAGATGTCTATAAACTAGAAAGTGTCCAGAAAAAGGCAAAAAAAAACGTGAAGGAGTTCTAGTTTGTGCCATATAAAGACTGACTGAAGAAGTTTAATCCAAAGAAGAAAATGTTGTGGTAGAACTTGATATTATCTGTTTCACGGGGTGGGAGTACCCTTTTAAAGAATTACCAGGCTCCAAGGAATCTTTAAAAGTAGAAAAATTTATTGAGTGAATGGCTAGAATGCAGGTGCAGGTGAAGTCTGCCTCCCTGAGGAGCAGGGGTCCAGAATGTTTATACCTTAAAGGAACAAAGACTGCATGACCAGGAATAGAAGGTGGGGAGGGGTAAAAACAAGAGGGATTAGGTGACATTCCGATATGAGGTGCCTTGTTATCTGAGAATATAGTGATGTTTGAGATGCAGACAGAAGGTGTGCTAAAAAAGGTGTTATCAGAACACATGGGGAAATGCACCTAAAACAGAATAAAATGTGTCTCTTGGAAAATCCTTTGATCATGCAGTTTGTCCCTTTAGTTGCATCAGGGCTGGCTTTCTTTAGACATCACTCCAGGGGACCAAAATTGGGGAATTCTTCACGTACTCTTTGACCTGGGATTCCTTTAGAGACTTGAGGTGTCTAGGAAACCCTATACCCCCATACCAAAAATACTTAAAGGATATGAGTGTCTTTTAGTATATGATATGGAAGAATAATTCACTTGTTCCTCCTTTGCGCTGGAGAGCACAACTAGGAGTAATGAATGGAAGTAGCAAAGATGCAAAAATTAGGCTTAAGGGTCATGTAATGAGTATCCTGACCCTTGGGAAGGCCCAGTCCCTAAAACATGAGTAATATGCTCTGCCTACCATCAACCCATAGAGGCTGGATGAGCCTACTTCTACAAAGTAGTGTGTCTTTTCCTTCCTACTTCAGAGTGTGTAATTAGAATTTTCTCCCCAGAACTCTCTTTCCCAGCTTCCCATTTTCCTTTCCAAATTATGTCCTTAGGTTTTTGAAGATGAAGTTGTGAGTGTAGCTCCTCCCTCTCTCTCTGCTCCCAGGATGGCAGTTTTGGAGGTTGGTGAGAGCTAGGCAGGAGAATTTTACCCAACCGTTTTTACTTAGGCTTTTTTTTACTTTTGTTCTGTTATTTCTTCTACTTCAAGTGATTACTAATAAATCTTATAAAATATAATATTTGGAGTTATTGGATATTAATTTAAATCTTACATTGTTGGCAACCACGAAGGGACAGAATCCTTGATGCATTAGTAGCAAAGTCTATTACATTTGATCATCCCACAATGTTTTAGTTACGGTGCATAATATTCTCCTGATTCTGCTCATTTCACTCAGCATCAGTTCCTGTAGGTCCAGTTCTTAAAGAAATCAAGCAACTATCAATAAGCACATGAGAAAGTGTTCTAAATCTCTAATAATTAGAGAAATGCAGATCAAAACAACTGAGATATTACCTCACACACAGCAGATTGGCTAAAATGATAGCAGGGGAGAGTAATGAATGTTGGAGGGGATGTGGCAAAATTGGGACATTAATGCATTGCTAGTGGAGTTGTGAATCAATCCAACCATTTAAGATGGCAATTTGGAATCACGCTCAAAGGGCTATAAAAGAATGCCTGCCCTTTGATCCAGCCATACCATTGCTAGGTTTGTACCCCAAAGAGATCATAAGGAAAAAGACACATACAAAAATATTTATAGCCTCACTCTTTGTGGTGGCAAAAAAACTGGAAAACAAGGGTATGTCTTTCAATTGGGGAATGGCTGAACAAATTGTGGTATACGCTGGTGAAGGAATACTATCGTGCTCAAAGGAATAATAAATTGGAGGAATTACATGTGAACTGGAATAACCTACAGGAATTGATGCAGAGTGAAAGGAGCAGAATCAGGAGAACATTATACACAGAGACTGATACACTATGGTAAAATTGAATGTAATGGACTTCTATACCAGCAGCAATGCAATGACCCAGGACAATTCTAAGGGATTTATGGAAAAAGAACACTACCTACATTCAGAGGAAGAACTACAGGAGTAGAAACACAGAAGAAAAACAACTGCTTGAACACATGGGTTGATGCGGATACATTTAGGATGTAGACGCTTAATGACCACCCCAGAACAATTATCAATAATATGGAAATAGGTCTTGATCAATGACACAGGAAGAAACCAGTGGAAATGTGCATCGGCTACTGGGGGTTGGGGGGATGAGGGTAGAGAGATCAAGAACATGAATCATGGAACCATGGAAAAAATTTTTCTAAAAAATAGAAAATCAAGAAATCAAGCAGCTCATCATTCCTTATAGCACAATAGTATTCCATCACTATCATATACCACACTTTGTTCAGCCATTCTCTAATCGAGGGACAACTCCTCATTTTCCAATTTTTTGCCACCACAAAAAGCACAGCTATAAATATTTTTGTACAAACAGGTACACACAGATTTTTTAATCTCTTTGGGATACAAACCTAGTAGTGGTGTTGCTAGA
The DNA here is from genome assembly GCF_016433145.1 of Gracilinanus agilis. NCBI lineage: Eukaryota > Metazoa > Chordata > Mammalia > Didelphimorphia > Didelphidae > Gracilinanus > Gracilinanus agilis. Next base: position 523,835,701 of record NC_058130.1, read on the forward strand.
TCAAAGATCATGCATTTTTAAAGCCCTTTGGGCATAATTCCAAATTGCCTTCCAGAATGGTTAGAACAATTCACAACTCGACCAGCAATGCATTAGAGTCCCAATTTTGCCACATCCCCTCCAACATTTATTATTTTCCTTTGCTGTCATATTGGCCAATCTGCTAGGCATGAGATGATACCTCAGAGTTCTTCTGATTTGCATTTCTCTAATCAGGAGAGATTTAGAAAACTTTTTCATATGATTATTGATAGTTTTGATTTCTTCATCTGAAAACTGTCTATTCATATCCCTTGTCCATTTGTCAATTGGGGAATGGCTGGATTTCTTGTAACTTGATTTTGTTCCTTATATATTTGAGAAATTAGACCTTCATCAGAGAATTTTGTTGTGAACATTTTTCCCCAGTTTGTTGCTTCCCTTATAATTTTGGTTGCATTGGTTTTGTTTGTACAAAACATTTTTCATTTAATATAATCAAAATTATTCATTTTAGATCTTGTAATGTTCTCTCTCTTTTGCTCGGTGTTAAATTCTTCCCTTCCCCATAGATCTGACAGATATACTATTCTATGTTCACCTAATTTACTTATAATATTACTCTTTATACTTAAGTCATATACCCATTTTGAGGGAAACATTTTTAAATAGGACTTGAAAACAATACTAGAAAACTAGTCTCATATCCTCAAAGTCCTGAGGAGAGAAGTAGCTAAATTCCGATGACTCAACCTGCCAAAAGAATGAGTTTTAGGATTTTGAGATAGGTCCTTTAAACTAAGGTCAGGAAAAATTCCCTAACAATTAGAGCTATCCATTCATGAAACAGACTGCCTCAAAAGGACACAAGTTTCCCTTGATTAGAGATCTTCAAGCAAAATCTGTATGATTGCTTTTCTAATATGTCAGAAATGAAATTTATCCTCAGGTATGAGTTATATACCACAAGTCCACTAAGGTCCTTTCTAATTCTGAAAGTCTGTGATTCTAATTGTACTAGAAGAAGAAAACCATTACAGTCAAGAGTATTAACATAACCACAATCCTAATTTAAATTCTCTTATCTTTCCTGCATTGTAAATCATCTGTGCAACCAAGAGAGTTATCTCTGATGCTTACTACTTAAAAGATTCCCTTGTGACTGTGGCTATTTCTTCCAAGATGAAGCTTTATTTCTTGACTATAATAAGTACACAGAGAAAATTAATTTTAAATCCCTCAATGCATGTAGATGCTTAATGAACCTTATTCTTTTTTTTTAACCCTGAGGTAATCATTTTCCCAGTGCTTTATTTTATTTAGTAAAATAGTAAAATAAAAGTATTTTAGTAAAAAAATTTGCATTATACAAAGAAAACCCTCAGAACATCTCTCTAGCCTTTTCTATACATGGCATTTCATCCATTAGTTAATTAAATTTGTTTCCTCCTGTAATTATAATAGTGCCTTTATTAGGACATCAACTGTTCTTCATATTTACAGAAAACATTATTATTAGTACTCTCTATGTGTGTGTCTCTGGGTATGTATAGAAGTATGATAAACAACCAAGACACAGTCCAACCCCATTCACTACACTCAGATAAAAATCTTTTGGGGTGTGTGTGTGTGGGGGGGGGGAATTAGGTATAGTAACTAGAGTACCATCTATCCCAGGGGTCGGCAATATATGGCTCTCAAGCCATATCTGGCTCTTTTGAGGGTCAGAGATGGCTCTGCAGGAGCCATAAAGTCAATTTTTTTCAGGCACTGTTACAGGAGTGCGCACTGTGAGCACTGTACAGCTCTCACAAAATTACATTTTTTTTTAAACCCTTGTACTTCGGTGTATTTTCTCATAGGTGGAAAATTGGTAAGGGTGGGCAATGCCCAGGGTCACACAGCTGGGAAGTGGCTGAGGCCGGGTTTGAACCTAGGACCTCCTGTCTCTAGGCCTGACTCTCACTTCACTGAGCTACCCAGCTGCCCAAAATTACATTTTAAAAAATGCGGCATTTATGGCTCTCACGGCCAAAAAGGTTGCCGACCTCTGATCTATCCTATGTAGGTTTCTAGATAGTCAACTCAAGATTTAAGGTACTCTGTGAGTCAGAACACAGTCAAAACCACAGCTAATGCATCCTAATCAATGTATTTACACCTTAGTTCAGAAGAAAAGATATTTAATCAAAGAGCATAGGAGGGGGGAAAAAAGTGACAAAAGATCTCCACCATACAAACATGGGATGGCCTCCCAAAAGTTGCTTAACAACAAGAGCAGAGCAGAGTACACACACAAGAACACTCACAACTGAGGAGTACAAGGAGGACATTCAACTACAGAGAATGTGTGTTATATAAATAATTGGTTATTAAATATAAGAAATGGTTATTTCTTATTCTCATTATATGACTAACATATAAATTTTTGTAGTACTACATTTTGGTCTGATACATTAGATTTGAAAAAAGTGGGAGTATCTAGGTGGCTTGGTGGACTGAGAATCAGGCCTAGAGATGGGAGGTCTTGGAATTAAAGCTGACTTCAGACACTTCCTAGCTGTGTGACCCTGGGCAAGTCATTTAACCCCCACTGTATAGCCCTTATCATTTTCTGCCTTGGAACAATACACAGTGTTGATTCTAAGACAGAAGTGAAGGATTTAAAAAATAAAGAAATAGAAAATTTATATATCAAGGCAGTGAGTAAACTTTATCTAAGTTCAATTCTATTTCTCACCCGGGCTTTCTCTTTTCTTACCTTTCCTTCTTCTGAGACCCCTGGACAAGTAACTTAACCAAAATTGCCTAGCCCTTACTGCATTTCTACCTTAGAACAGATACTTGGTACCAATTCTAAGATTCAAGGTAAGAGTTTAAAAAAAAAATCTGTGTCCACAATTGAGATCTTACCAATCATCAAATATTATTAAGTATCTACTTTGTGTCAGGTATTGTGCTAGGAACTGAGGATACAAAGATAAAAAATGAAACATTATAGCAGATCAGCACTAGAACTGTAAAATATGCCATAGTACTTAAGTTTCATGAGATTTAGTCTTAACATTTTCATGCTTTTTTTTTTTTACCCTGTGGCTAAAAAGAATGAGAAGACATGAATAGAGTCAACCCAAAGGCAGAGTAAAGGTAAGGAGATGGAGCAGAATCTGTTGGGCTTCAATTAAGGTAAAAAAAGAAGGAATAAAAGTCATAATTTCAGACAAAGCTAAAGCAATAATAGATCTGATTAAAAGAGATGAGGAAAGAAATAACATCTTGATTAAAAGTATTATAGATAATGAAATAATATCAATACTTAACATATATGTAACAAATAGCATAGCCTCCACATTTTTAAAGGAGAAACTAAATGAGCTTAAGGAGGAAATAGACTGTAAAACTATACAAGTGAAGAATTTCAATCTTTCCATCTCAGAACTAGATAAATCTAACCGAAAAAATTTAAAAAGAAGTAAAAGCTGTTAGATTTAATAGATCTCTGGATAAAATTGAATGGGGATAAAAAACAATATACCTTTTTTTTTACCAGTACATGGTATGTACAAAAAAATTGACCATTTACTAGGGCAAAAAAACTTCACAGCCAAATGCAGAAAAACAGAAATAAGTACATCCTTTTCAGATCATAATGTAAGAAAAATTATAATCAATAAGGTTCATGGAAAGACAAATTAAAAATTAATTGGAAACTAAATAATCTAATGCTAAAAGGGGATGGGTCAAAGAAAAAAATTATAGAAATAATCAAAGATTTAATTAAAGAGAAGGACTATGAGGAGACAATATATCAAAATTTATGGGATACAGCCAAAGAAGCACTTAGGGGAAATTTTATATCTCCAAATGTTTATATCAATAAAATAGAGAAAAAGCAGATCAATGAACTGGGCATACAACTAAAAAAAGAACTAGAAAAAGAACTAATTAAAAATCTCCAATTAAAGACTATATTGGAAATTCTAAAAATCAAACAGGGGTTTGTTGATTACAAGCATTTAGGAGGCTTTTGCTGTCAATCTACCTTGTGGATTACCTTTACCCATCCTTCCTATTAATTCCTGTGTTTCCTGAGAAGATACTTGAACTGAAGCTAGCCTGAATCAACATCTTGTCAACAGCAGCTATCAGAGAGTCCATTCAGACTCGGGATCTTTCCCTGGGCCCTGCCAAGCTTACCACAGACCAGCATCTTAACCCAGGAAGATGAGTTTTTCATGCCACCTAGCTGCTCCTATTATTGCCTTTACCAGTGAGGAATTACTAGTGGGTCCCACAAGAGAAATCCTAGATTATAGTTCTGGTTCTGACAAATATTAAAGACATGCTCACCCTTTGTGAGTCTTCCCCTGAAATGCCCACTAGGATATATGCATAAATATACATACATATGTATATATACATATATTCATACATATTTTGGTATGTTCATTTTTTAAATCAATTTATGAAACAATATATCTTGACAAACAATTGATAGATGTTGGCTAAGTTTTCAAAAGTCAAACATCTGTCAGTCTGGTGTTTTGTACATTTCTATCAAGAAGATAATCAAAAATAAAATCCTTCAGTGGATAGAGCACCAGGCCTGGAGTTAGGAGGACCTGGGTTCAAATCTGATCTGAGACACTTCCTAGCTATGTGGCACTGGGTAAGTCACTTAACCACAATTGCCTAGCCCTTATTGCTCTTCTGCTTTGGAACTTATACTTAGTATTAATTCTAACACAGAAAATAAGAGTCTTAAAAAACAACAAAAATAATAAATTAGATGTCCTATACTTGCTTCTGACTAGCAAGGAAGATGAAGTCAGCAGATGATGATCATAGAAACCAAGGGAGGAAGTTATTTCATCATAGAGTTTGTGATAGAGAAAAAGAAGATGAGCATAGCCATACATGCACCACAGATATTGATGAAGCAGATTTTTAGACAATTCAGAGAAAAGAAAGGTAGGTTCCCATATCCCTACTTCTATGCTCAAAGTTGTCCCAAGGAAAATGTGAAGTTCTCAAGAACTAAATAGTAAAGATACAAACAGAATCAATCAATCAATATTGAGTGCCTAATATATAAAAGACATGGTGTGCTAAGCACTAGGGAAAATGAAAGGAGACAAAAGATAGTCCCTGCCCTCAAGAAGTTCACAATTTAATGGAGAACACAACAAATACACACTATATGTATACACATATGCATAAGCTATATACAAGGCTAATGGGAAATAATTAACAGAGGGGAGGCACTACAATTAAGAAGGGGTGGGAAAGGCTTCCTGTAGAAGACAGAATTTTAGTTGTAACTTATCGGAAGTCAGAAAAGATAGTAAATGGAGTTGAGAAGAGAGAGACAGCATTTCAGGCATGGGGGCAAGGCAGTGCTAAGAGATGGAGTGTCTTGTTCATGGAATGGCCCAGAAGCTAGTATTACTAGATGGAAGAGTGGCAGAAAGTAAGATATAAGTAGACTAGAAGGTAGGAGGCAGCTAAGTTAAGAAGGGGTAATTATTAAGAGCAGCCAGTGGTGGTGCATGGAAAACTCTTACCTACCATAGAGTTTTAAAAGACATACACAGAAGATGAACCCAAGGGCGGCCAACCAAGATTGACTACAAAACTGGGGCATGGAAAACCTCAGGAGATGATGTGTTCCCTGTCTTTGGAAGTCTTTAAGTGGAGAGTAAAATGACTGTCAGTAATGTTACAGAGGGGATTCTTGTTAAAGTACAGATGTGACTATATGATCTCTGAGGTCCCTTTCTGTTCTGAGATACGGTGATTTGGTGGCTTTCAGAATAAAATCAAATTTGAATTTGGAGGAATGTGTCTTGGCAAATTCAGACACGCATTTCCCTTTCTTTGATCTTTTGACTAGATTTTTTGATCTAGTAATGTCTCTCAAATTCTAATACCACAAGTGCCTTTTAGCAATAAGAAAGCATATATCAGCAAATTTCAATTCATTGATGTGTCTATACTGTGTGTTTAAAAAAATCTAGTTCAATTTCTCATTTTTGCAGTTTTGAAATATTAACTATTATCATCCACAAATAAATATATTCTTCCTCTTCTTCCCCATCACCTAAGAATTAAAATAATTTCAAATTTTTCTAATAGGTGATTTTCAAAAATTTTATTCAGGGGCAGCTGGGTAGCTCAGTGAATTGAGAGTCAGACCTAGAGATGGGAGGTCCTAGGTTCAAATTTGGCCTCAGACACTTCCAGCTGTGTGACCCTGGGCAAGTCACTTGACCCCCATTGTCCACCCTTACCACTCTTCCACCTAGGAGCCAATACACAAAGGTTAAGGGTTTAAAAATGTAAAAAAAAAAATTATTCATTAAAATAAGTTCAAGTTTGTATATGTGTATGGTATCTGCATACTTTAAAAGGTATTTATCAGGAGAGCCATAATTCTGCCTTACTTAGAAAATAAGGAAAGAAAAAGAAAACTCTTACTAAAGAACAGTTCTCAGCTACCTCATCCTTTGTTATGGGTGGCAGTTTGGTCTGCTCTGTGGCTTCCAAGTTACTATTTCACACAGCTCTAGCTTATACTGCTGTGGCAGAAAAAAGAATGTTCAGCTTCTCACATTTCCCCCCTTTCTGAGCCTCAGACGCCAAGGCCTATCCTGCTCCTTACTGGTAATAGCAAGAATACCACAAAGCAAGAGACCACTAACTATTTTCTCTTAATGCCAGCCAATAATCTGTAGGAGAAGGAAAGCTGTGGAGAAAGCTATGAACAGCGCTGTCAGCAGCATGACAATTTGGACTTTTATCTATAATTTACGGGAAATGATCTTCTCAACTGAACTCTGAGAGATAAGCAACAGCCAAAGAAGAATAAAGCAAAAACTGTCCTATCTCAGTCCACTCTGGGAATCTGAGTCAGTGTATGGGTAAATAAGAGGAATTACCAGGAGTGCAAGGTCAGAGAGACATCCAAACTGAGGGAGAATTGACTAAGAGAGAGGTTATGCTGAGGCAAATGAAAATTCCACAGATTTATCAATATCACTGATGAGATGAAAAGCAGGATCTGGAGAATGAAATAGCAGAGTATAAAGCTGGCAAAATGAGCTCAGAGGTAGTAGGGTGGTCACACTATGAAAGGGAATGAGAGGCATGGGCCACGTGGTACTTTGTATAACTTGGGTTTGAATCCTGTCTAAGCCATTTACTGGCCATTTGACCATGGACAGCTTTAAATCTATGATCCTGTACCTACTCTATTCCCCAGGGGGAGATTCTCTCTCTCTCTCTCCCCCTCCCTCCCTCCCTCTTCTCTTTATTTTCCCCTATCTCTTCTCTCTTTTGTCTCTTCTCCCTCTCTCTCTCTCCCTCTAATATATGTGTGTGTGTGTGTGTGTGTGTGTGTGTGTGTGTGTGTGTGTATCCTTTCTATCTTTTTTATCTCTCATCTTCTATCTATGTCTCTTTCTCTTTCCTCTTTCTGTCCCTCTTTATCTCTTTCTTTCTCTCTCTCTTTTCTCTTTTTCTCCTCTCTCCCTCTCTCCTTCCCTGTCTCTATCTCTATCTCTATCTCCATAACTCTTCCCTGCCTTTTTCTCTTTCTCTGTCTCTGTCTTCTCTTTTTCTCCCTCTCCGCCTCAGCTTTCTCATATGTAAAATGAGGATAATAATTGCACTTACTTCAAAGGCTTGTTGTGAGAATCAAATGAGATGACTCATGTAAAGTTCTTTGCAAACACTAAAGCATGATATCAAGGCTAGTTATTATTATTGTATTAATATTCCGTAGGTATCTCGAACGCAACATGTTCAAATAGAACTCATATTTTGCCATCCTCTGAACTTGTTTATTACTATTAAGGGACTCACCATCCTCCTAGTCACCCAGATTCACAATCCAGGTGTCTTCCTTGGCTCTTCATTCTCATTCTACACTGCAGTACTCTACTGAGCCTGGGGAATAGAGCACAACATTAAGCTAGCCCAGTTCTGACCACTCAAAAATAACTGGGGCAGAGACCTAAACTGCTGAACCTTAAATTGTGCAATGCAGGAGGAAGATAAAACACTTTGAGATTAAGCCTTCAAGTGATATGGGGTCTTACACTTCCCCTGGGTGCCCCAAAACCCCAGATTTTTGTCCCATTCATTTTTCCTTGCATGTCTGCAGTGCTAAGGGAAGGTGACTTTGAGCTAAAAGGAAGATCCCCTCTGGGTTCTCCCCTCATTCTTGATGAGCACAGATAAGCACCAGCTCACTCCTGATAAACATCTATTTTATATCTCAAATATCTGATTATCCTCTAAACTGAACAATTCACCCCCTTTTGACTTTGAGGCATAGGGCAAACCACATAACTCATCTCTGTAATCCATCTTGGGTTACAGATATCCAGTAACGTGCCATCATCATCCTATCTCTAATCATATAGGCCCTGTTGTTGCAAGGGTATATAAAGCCCAGAACACATCTCCTCTGGGAGGCAGCATTCCACCCATTCTGCCTCCCTCAGCCATCCCATTTGACCTAACCATTTCACTTACATTCAAATTAATAAATCTCTTTTATTTTTAAGCTAAATATTGGAGTCTATCATTCTTGACAAGGGCAACCTGTCCAGATGCAGGGTTTTACCTCAAAGCTCTCCCACAACACAAGGACTCAAGGAAATAACAATAAGAAGGGAGGAAGAGGGGGGCAGATGGACAGTTCAGTGGTTTTGAGAGCCAGGCCTGGAGATGGGAGGTCTTGGGTTCAAATCTGACCTTAGACACTTACTACCTGTGTGACTCTGGGCAATATATAGTACTGATTCTAAGACAGAAGGAAAGGGTTTATTTAAAAAGTGGGGGAAGGAAAGGGGCGGGGAGGGAGACTGGAAGTGAATGATGAAGAAAATGAGAGATGGAGAGAATAAAAGTATCATGGATTTCAGGAAGAATATCCAAAGACCTTAAACATAAACAGATAAATCAACAAGAAAAAAAACAAACAATAACAGCAGAAGGAAATAATGACTTCCAGACTTAGTAAATGAGTTCAGACATTCATAAATAAATACTACAAAAGAAAGGAAAAAGTTCAGCACTTGATGAAACAGAGGACCCTATGGGATTTGAAGAAAGCATGTAACCACAGCACACCATTCCTGAGTGGTTTAAAAGAGAATGAAAATTTATAAAAGGAGAATTTATATCCTGAATAATGAATAGAAAAGGAAAGAATGAACAGAGAAGAAAAATAAATCTGTAGCTGACAAGTCTAATCAAAGAAACAAAAAAAGAGAACAATAGTATGGGATGCAAATTTAAGAGCTTAAGAAAGTGAAGAACAACCTAGAAGTGAAGTAAACAATAATGTCAAAAAAAAACATCCTGAACTACAAGACATGATGCATAAAGATGACCTAAATATCATAGATCTCCTAGAAAAAGATGACAGGAAAAAATCCTAACACCATAATGAAGGAAAAAGAAGAGAACTTCCCAGAACTACTTTTTTCTTTTAAACTCTTACCTTCTGTCTTAGAATCAATACTGTGTATTGGTTCCAAGGCAGAAGAGTTTTAAGGACTAGGCAAGGAGAGTTAAATGACTTGCCCAGGGTCACATAGCTAGGAAATGTCTGAGGCCAGATTTGAGGCCAGTTTCTAGGACTCTCAATCCACTGAGCCACCAGGTGCCCCCTATGTTTCTGAACATAAAAAATGAAATTCCAGTTGAAAGAATTCACAAATTATCTCCAGAAAAAAACTCAAGGCTGCAAATGCCAAGACACATAGTGATTAAATTTAATAATTCAATTGAGAAACAAGTTCTGCAAGTCATCAGGGAAAAGACCTTCAAATTAAAAGGAAAGAGCATTTGAAAAACACAAGACTATTTCTTACCCACTACAAAATGCAATAATGTGTTCTAAAGAGCAATGGAGCTTAGGATGAAGCTCTGGGTAACTTATCATGCAAATCTGAGTTTATAGGTAAGATATATATGTTCAATAGTAAAGAAAAGTTTGAAACATTTTTATAAAGAAAAACCAAGACTGAAGACATTGTTTGCCTCTTGAATACCCCAACAACAGAAATGGAGGAAGAATAAATAACTAGTAACAACAACAAAGTGACAGAAAAGAGACTTGTAAGAGACTTCATTCTAAGAGTATGCAAGAAGACAGGAGAAAAGATGGACATCTGGTAGGAGAGAGGGCATTATGAACAAAATGAGATTTGAATGAAAAGATGAGAAGATATCCCTGACCTATACTTTCGTGGAGGTGGGAGGTCCAAAAGCATTATGTGAAGAGAGAACTAGACTCTTTTAGTTTATTTTTAATGTAATCAACCAGCAACCTTTAATTTAATCAAATCAAGAACTTAAAGTATCCCTACTTAGCACTTAGCTAGACATTAAGTAAGAGAAGTCACAAATCACTTACTAGAGAAAGCTCACACCTCCAAAGGCCACTTCCCTCCCCAGCCCCCAGCCCAACCCATGCTAGGCAAATTGAAAGGTTGCAATTGGCTCCTGGGAAGAGGGGGAGAAACAGGAAATGACCTGGGAAAAGGGGTATAAAAGGCCAAGCATAAGGACTGATTCATTCATTCTGCCTTGGTGAACTGGGCTGAAGGGAGATTTTTAGAGAAAGTCACTTTTTTCTGGACTCATCGTGGGCTGGAGCATTCTGAGCTAGAGAAGCTAACTGGGTGAGTGGCTCAGACTGAAGGAAGAGGCTTGTGTTTGGTGGATTTCTGGCTGAGGACACTGCCGGGACTGCCACACAGAGATCAGGACTTAAGTGAGCTCTTGCAGGGGGCTGAACCAGACTTCACCAGGTCAGCACTTGGGCTGGTAGGCCAGACAATTCTCCACCTTCTCCCTATGTTTCCCATTTTAATATCTCTACCTTGTAAATAAAAGCTGCTAACAGTTTTTTTGACTTAAGGATTAATAGTTTATAAATGGCGACCACAATCTTACTTTTATAACTCTCATATTTTGCCAAACCTATTCTTAAGTCTTACAAATAAAAGTGATTTGAGATTTTATCAATGTTCCAACTGGTTACTAGGTTTTTTCCTTTCTTTTTTTCTCCAAAAAATGCTACTTATTAAATGGGATATTCTCTAGAAGAGGGGCG
>NC_058130.1:523847200-523871972 GCF_016433145.1 Gracilinanus agilis
GGGGGGGGGGGGTTATGAGATACTATGATGATGGAAAAAAACAGAAAGTAGCAATAAAAATTAAATTAAATAATATAAAATTATTTAAAAATAAGAAATCATAAAAATTCTGAGCCTTAGACCAGAATAATTTCTAGTTGCTGGTCAGAATGTACTCATAATATTATTTTTCAAACTATTCACTGCTATTTCTTTAATTGCAATCTTCTTGTATCATGTATAAACATATTCAGAAATAATTAAGATTGATTTTATCTTTTATCTAGAGCAATACAATATTTTTAAAATATGTAGGCAGAGGACAGCTAGAAGAGTCAGTGGATTCAGAACCAGACCTAGAAATGGGAGGTCCTGAGTTAAAATCTGGCCTCAGACACTTCCTAGCTATGTGAGCCTGAGTGAATCACTTAACCCCCACTGCTTAGCCCTTACCTGTCTTCTGTCTTGGAAGCAATACACAGTATTGATTCTGAGAAAAAAATAAGAGTTTTTTTAAAAAATTCCTGCCTTTCATCAGACAATAAAGTAGAAGGGGTAAAGAAGGTCAAGCAACTATCCGTGTTCCAGGTGTCTCTTAGGGAAAGGGGTCAATTAGCAGAAGCATGATCCAAAGACAAGGCTCCAGCCATTCAATGCTGACAATCAGTCTAGATGCAAAGTATCTTCTCTGTTCTGATGCTCTTCCTACTGCAATATTCTCCTCCCCGCTTGTGCTTCTGACTACTAGACTTCACCACCATTACTCAACTGCCTTCTCACCTTGGAACTTCCCTTGACTCCTATAGCATCAACCTGGAATATTCCTCAATAACACTGGTCCCTTTCTCTCCTTGGCAAGTTGCTTCTGGTGCCTCCATTCTGGGGACCTTGAGGCCAGACATTTTTCATTCCCCTACCAGGGTGCTTCTGACTCCCCAGATTTCACCAACATGACTCCAAATAGGTACCTCCCCCTCTTTTTATTTTTGTCTTCCCAGATTAGAATATAATCTCCTTGAGGGCAGGGACTTTTTTATCGTTTATATTTTTTATCTGCAGTGTGTAGCAAAGTGCATGACATGTTGTTATTGTTCAGTTGTGTCTAATTCTTCATGACCACATGGACTATAGCATGCCAATACTGTCCATGGAATTTTTTGACAAAGCTACTGAAGTTGTTTGACATCTTCTCCAGTACTAAGTAACTCAGACTGTATTTGAACTAAGGTCCTCCTGACTCAAGGCCCAGCATTCTATTCACTAAATCATCTAGCTACCTCGCCTCAAAAGTGCTTAATAAATGTTTATTGTGTTCTTGAATCTCACTTTCTGCAGCTACTTTCTCTTCATGCTTTACAAGCTAGTTAAAAAACTTCCCAGGCTGAAATAACTCTACTTTCCAGTTCAAAATATGTGATAGTTATATATCTTCCCTCTCTGGAAAGACTATGAATTCCAACGTTGTTAATTTGGATTCCAGAAAAGTTTTCTCTGTCCATGAAGGAATGTCTGACCCTATATGAATGAATAGATCTTTACACTTGGTATCTTCTGGGCCTTGGAGAAGTCCTTTAACCTCCATAAGACTTCAGTTTCCTCAACTATAAAATAAAAAGGTTGAGGGCAACTAGGTGGCTCAGTGAATAAAAGGCCAGACTTGGAATTGGGAAGCCCTGGGTTCAAATCTAGCCTTAGAAAATTCCTAGTTGTGTAACTTTAGGTAAATCATTTAACCCCAGTTGCTTCCCTCCTACCCCTCTTCCACCTTAGAACCAATACTTAATATCAATTTGATGGAGTTAATGCTAATTGGATCTTGTCCAAAGAATTGATTGAAGGCTCAGACTGACTCTATTCTGAGGAAACAAACTTTATTATAAGAGAATATAATAACCAAGTAGTTAATATAATAGGTAATTAAGTAATAAATTTATAATAAATGGAAATAAACGGTAAGGAGGTATAAATAAAGGTAGAGAATGAGAGAGAGAGAGAGAGAGAGAGAGAGAGAGAGAGAGAGAGAGAGAGAGAGAAGAGTAAAAGGTAAAAAAGTTAAGAGTAAAGTGGAGGGGGGCAGCTGGGTAGCTCAGTGGATTGAGAGTCAGGCCTAGAGACAGGAGGTCTTAGGTTCAAATCTGGCCTCAGACACTTTCCAGCTGTGTGACCCTGGGCAAGTCACTCAACCCCCATTGCCCACCCTTACCACTCTTCCGTCTATGAGTCAATACACAGAAGTTAAGGGTTTTTTTTTTTTAAAAAAGAGTAAAAAGGAGGGGTAAGGGTTTTCAGGAATGATTTTTTATCTTGCTTAGTTACAACAGAAGGGGTCATTTGTTTGGGCAGTTGTTGCCCTGTGTCTCCAGGGAACTGATGTCACTTTACCCATGGTCCACTTTGGACTGCTTGGCTTTATCCATGTATCACTCTGTTTGCCCACTAGGGAGGAACAAACTGAAATATATATGAGATGCTAATGTCAAGTTAAATACCCTGGAGCGACTTTTAGTCAAGTTTTACTCTTTTCTGTACAGTTTCTCAAAAAGGTAGTAAGTGTGGGAATTGAGCATTATTTGAACCTAGTTTCTGTGTGACTGGGAAACTGAATCCCCTGTAATTGCTGTCCAGAGACCCCAAACCAAGGACCTAGGTTACATCTAAAGATTGCTATGATGAGTTTTCTCTTAATTGTGAATCTAAGCAACTCATATGTTTTATCTGAAAGGCAGCCCCATTCTAATCAACTAGTTGTTGTTTATATGATCTTTTGATTGTTTATAGCTATTTGGCAGGGTTTATGGGACATTTTGGCCCACATCAGATTCTAAGAAAGAAGGTAAGAGTTGTTTTGTTTAGTAAAATAAAATAAAAGGGTTCAAACAAATAGCCTCTGAAACCCCTTCCAATTCTAGATTTATTATCTAATCCCAGGATCTCTCCAGGTCTCAATTAACCATCAGTCATTACATGTCTAGAATGTATCAGACACTGTTATGTGCCAGAAATACAAAAAAAAAAAAATTCTCTCTTCTATCAAGAGTAGAAAGCTATAACCATGAGTTAATTTGGGGGGGCTTTGAGAAGCAAGTTGTCACTCTTGGGATTTGGATGGTACTTTGGTTATAAATTCCCCTGAGATTTAGACTGGCAGTACAGAAGTGGGGAGATTGGGATTACACAATTGAGGGAAGGAATATAGTAGAGGAATATTGGGGAATGAGGAGAGGTGATCAAGTTGGAAATAAGCACCATAATTGACTATCATGAGGGAAAAAATCTCTGCCTATCCTATGTGTTAATCAAACATTCCTTTAGGGATCAGGTTCTAACACCCTAAGAATTATGCCCCACCCCTCTTTGGAGACTACTGCTCTACTGTGAGAGAGTACTGGAAAGATTCATCTTCCTGAGTTCAAATCTGGCAACGACATTTAGTAACTCTGTGATCCTAGGCAAATCATTTAACCTTGTTGCCTCAGTTTCTTCATCTATAAAATGAGCTGGGGAAGGAAATTATGAACTACTCCAGTATCTTTGCTAAGAAAACCCCAAATGGGGTCATGAAGAGTCAGACAGAACTAAAAAATTATTGAACAATGGTGAATATACATAGAGTAGGGAAAAAGAGGTTCACTCTGCATTTTAGATTAAAAACCAGTCAAAAACACTTTATTGATTATATAAGCAATTGTAGGATAAGCAGTTGAAAGGAGGGATTGTTGAATGGACTGAGAGACAGAATGTCCCCATCTTAGCCAAAGAACCCTGAACATAGCATTTTGTATCCAGCATACACACCGTAAAATATAGAAATCAGTGGCAGCTGAGTTACAAGTGATAGATACAATCAATATCCTATAAAAGGAAAGATCAGAACAGAGTATACAGTTTTTAAGATATATTTTTGTAATTTATCTGAAAATTGGTTATCACATAAAAAAGAGGAATAATACAATAGAAGATTACATGCTATGTAAGTACTTGGTCAGCAGTTTGGCCTCAGAGAGCCTCCAATGATCTTTTATTTCTTATAGACTTGGCATTTTGTTCTAAAAGAGGGAATAAAATGGTCCTAGCATCTTGGTGCTTCTACCGTGGCCAGGTTTTTTTCTTCCCATTCTTTTCTATTGATTAGACCAGCATGATACAAAGCAAATATAATCTATGCAGTTTTCATTAGATGTACTCTTTCTCTGGTCAAAAACTAATCATCTCCTATCACAAACAGTGGTCCAGAAATCCAAATACCATTCTCAAACACCATTCTATTAATCAGCTGTTAATTTTCCAAATCTCCTTCTCTTCTCCTTCTTTCTTCATTTAGCATCATTTCCCTTTAATTTTTCTTCAAGTTCTCCAAAATATTTCTTCCGAAATTGAATATTTGTCTTTCTTCACAAATCAAAAAAATCTCTCTAAGTCACCTTCAAACTCCATTCAGACAGTTAGGTGGCATGTTAGATAGAGAAAGGCCTTGAAGTCAAAAAGTCCTGAACTTAAATCTAGTCCCAAGTTTCCTAAATCATAATATAATGGTAATAATAGCAGCTACCTCCCAAGGATATGATGAGAATCAAATGAGATAGTATTTGTAAAGTGCCTGGTACATCGTAAGTGCTGAAATATTTATTTGCTTCTGTCTTTCTTCCTCTAGTTCTCTCCACTACATACCATTCTCCTCTGAAGTCAATTACATATAAATATAATCATATTATATATAGTTTTATATATGTATATATAACATATCCTAATTTATATATACTTACATGTGATAGAATATGTTACATATTATAAATATAACCATATATTAAATTTTTTTTTAATTTAGTCAAGCAATAATTCATCAACGTTCTCAGGTCAAGATACTGGGACTCTGGAAGGGGAAGCAAAAGAACTAGATGATTCCCTTTTTTAAGTTGCTTTTCTTATTGTTTGTTTGTTTTCAGAAATTCCTACAAATCTGCTGGGATTATAAAGACAAAGATAAAAGAAACCCAGTCCTCAACAAATTCACATTTGTCAAGGGAAACAATACATACACATATGAAAACTTTGTATTATGAAATCCCAAATTTACCTTTGTCCCAAGGGAACTTGCCTTCTAGAAAATTCTTAATTTTGGAGTCAGAGCCAAGATGGCAGGGAAGAAGCAGGGAAGCTCAAAACCACCATGAGAACCCTCTCTAATTGATCTTAAAACAACACCATAAAATGAATACAAGAGTGAAAGAACCAACAAGAAGACAGAGTGAAGCAACTTTCATGAAGAAAACAACTTGAAAGGCAGGCAGAAAGCATTTGGGGCACTGGGGTGTGAGTACAGCCAGAAGGAAGCTACAGCAAGGAGTAAGGACGAAGTCAATAGCAAGTCCCTCCCCACCCCAGATCTACTGTGCCAGGTTCTAAACCTGGGCCCATGCCAACATCCAGACCCTGAGACCCTTCCTGGGTAAATAGCAATTCAACCCGACACATACCCCTTAAACTTCTAAGCAAACCTGCCTTGAGATCTGAACTTCCAAGCCAGGGCAGTCTGTACTACATGCCTGATCTGTGTGGGCTTAGAGTGAGGTCAGCAGTCCCAGTCCAGGTTGTGGTAAGGACTTGAGTCCCAGTTTGGAGTGCTTGGTGGACCCAGAGCCAGGGCTCTAATTCCTGACAGGGGTAGTCCCCAGGGCACTGGCTTGTGGGAGCCTGGCTGGCCCTTGCTGAAGATCAAGGCAGTGCCCCAGGGCAGGAGAGTCTGCAGTGTGTGGTTTGCCTGATCTGATTAAGCACAGAGTGAAACCAAACACTACATCCAACCTTGAGGTTAAAATTTGATCCATCCGCAGTCTGAGGGGGTGATTGAATCAGCAGTGGAAGGTGGCTCACAAAGCTCCCAGTCCAAAGTCCATCACACCATCTTCGAAGAACTAAAACTTGCAGAAACCCAGAAATAAGGCTAAGGATAGCATCAAGGAAGACCTGAAGTTTAAGAGAGTGCCCTATCCTCCCAGAGAACAGAGCCTACCTTTAAAATAAAAGAGAAAATCAAGAAAATGGCTGGGAAAATGAGCAAACATAAAAATAAAAAAAGTCCACTTAACCGTAGAAAAATTTTATGGAGACAATGAACAAGGCACAGACACAGGAGGAAACAGTAAAAGCAAAGCAACACACACACAAAACCCCAAAAAATATGAATTGGATTCAGATTCTATAAGAGTTCAAAAAGGATTTCAAAAATCAGCAAAGAGATGCAGAGGAAAAATGGGGAAGAGAAATGAAAAGAATGCAAGAAGAAATAGACCAAATGAAAAAGGAGGCTCAAAAGCTGATGAAAGAAAAACATTTCTTAAAAGTTATAATTGGGCAACTAGAAGCTAATGATTTCCTGAGAAATCAAGAAACAATAAGAAAAATCAAAAGAATAATAATTTAAAAAGAACAAAGAAGAAAAATGTGAACTATCTTATTGAAAAAACAACTGACCTGGAAAATAGATTCATGAGAGACAGTTTAAGAATTATTGGACTACCTGAAAGACACAATCAAAAATAAACAAACAAATAAATGAATGAATGAATGAATAAACAAATAAATAGATGAATGAATGAATGAATGAATGAAATGAAATGAAATGAAATGAAAGACTAGACATCATAATATAAGAAAGTATCAAAGAAAACCACCCTGATATTCTTGAACAAAAAAAATTTTTTTTAAGAAATTGAAAGAATCAACAGATCACCTCCAGAAAGAAATCCTCAGATGACAACTACCAGGAATATAATAGCTAAATGCAAGAGCCCCAAAGCCAAGGAGAGAATACTGTAAGATTAAAAATTAATATCCACTACTCCAAGTATTATATTTTATAAGATTTATTAATAATAACTTGAAGTAAAGGAAAATGATAGCCTGAGCAAAGACTAGCTGCCTGGGCCACAAAAAGCGGGAGAAGAGAGAAAGCCAACCTGACCTCTGGTTAGGGGGAAGAGGAGGAAAGCACAGGAAGAAAAAAAGATGAGGTTACAGCAAACTTTTATCCAATAGAATGTAAGGACCACAATGTGGGGATGACAGGAAAAGGATGCTGGAAAATGAAGTCCAAGGGTAGAAAATTCTATTTATACAATACTGTAAGCAGTCAGAAAGAAGCAATTCAAATACCATGTAGCTGCAGTCAGGATTACACAGTATTCAGCAGCATCCATATCAAAGGATCAAAAGAAGTAGAATATGATACACTGGAAAGTACAACATCTAGGTTTACAACTCAGAATAACCTGTCCAGCAAAATTGAGTTATATTCTTTCAGAGGAAAAGATGATCACTCAATAAAATAGAAAATTTCCAAGTATTCCTGATGAAAAGACCAGACCTAAACAGAAAATTTGAAGTCTAAACACATGACTCAAGAGAAACTTAAAAAGATAAATAAGAAAAAAAAATTTTAAGGACTCAATAAGATCAAACTGCATGTATTCCTACATGGAAAGAGGATATTTGTAATTCTTTAAAATTCTTATTAGCAGTACTTAGACAGAGGGTGGGGAAGTAAGTTGTTTAGGATGATATGATATGAAAAAAAATCAAGGGGTGAAAAAGAGGGTTGCACTGAGAGAAAAGGGAAAAGACAGATGAAATAGAGTAAATTATGTCACCTGAAGAGGTGTGAAAAATTATTAAAATGGAGGGGAAGATGAGGGTGGTGACTGACAATGCTTAAACTTTACTCTCATCATAACTGACTCAGAGAGGGAATAACAACCATACTCATTGGAGTATGAAATCCTATCTTAACCTATAAAGGAGTAGGAGAGGAATAAAGGGCTAGGGAAGTAGGGGTGGTGATTAAAAGCAAAACACTGGTAAGGAAGGACAGAGCAAAAGGGAATATGGAGGGGAATAAACAGTTGGTAATAATAACTGGGAATGTGAATAGTATAAACTCAGAAGTGGATAGCAGAGTGGATTAAAAACCAGAATCATTCTACATGTTGTCTACAAGAAACACATTTGAGGCAGGGGACACACACAGAGTAAAGGTAAGGGGCTGGAGCCAAATTTATTGTGCATCATCTAAAGTAAAAAGAGCAAGAGTAGCAATCATGATCTCAGACAAAATTAAATCAAAAAAGATCTGATTAAAAGAGATAAGGAAGGAAATTACATCTTGCTAAAAGACACTATAAAAAATGAAGTAATGCACCAAATGGTGTACCCTCTAAATTTTTAAGAAGTAATTAAATTAACTTTAGGAAGAAATAAACTATTTTTATAAAACTATACTAGTGGGGGACTTCTACTTCCTCCTTTCAAAATCTAGATAAACCAAATGAAAAAATAAAGAAAAAACAAGTAAAAGAAGTAAAGGAAATCCTAGAAAACTTAAATCTAATAGATCTCTCGAGAGAACTGAATGGCAATAGAAAGGAATGTTACCTTCTTTTCAGCAGTAGATGACTCCTAAACAAAAACTGACCTTGTATTAGGGCATAAAAACTTCATAATCAAATGCCAAAAAGCAAAAATAATAACTGCATCCTTTTCATATCATAACACAATAAAAATTGTAATCAATAAAGCTCAATGGAAAGATAAGTCAAAAATTAGAGATTAAATGATCTAATGCTAAAAAAAGGTGGGTCCAAGAACAAATTATAGAAACAATAATTTTATTAATAAGAATGACAATGAAGAGAAAATATATCAAAATGTATGGGATATAGCAAAAGTACATAGGGGAAATTATACATCTCTAAATGTTTACATCAATAAAATAGAGAAAATACAGATTAACTAATAAGGCATGCAACTAAAAAACACTTGGAAAAGAACAAATTAAAAATCCTCAATTAAAAACCAAATTGAAAATCCTAAAAATAAAAGGAGAAATTAATAAAATTGAAAGTAAGAGAAACATTAAACTAATAAATAAGATTAGGAGTTGGTTTGGGTGAGGTGGGGAAACAAACAAATAAAAAACACAGTGTTGATTAATTTGATTTAAAAAAGGAAAGAAGAAAACCAAATAATCAGAAAAGGATGAACTCATCACCAATAAAAAGGAAATTAAAGTAATCATTAGTAGCTATTTTGCCCAATTTTATACCAATAAATCTGACAATTTTAGTGAAATGGGTAAATATTTACAAAAATGCAAATTGCTCAGATTAGCAAAAGAAAAAAGAGAATCCTTAAATAATACCATATCAGAAAAAGAAATTGAACAAGCTATCATTGAACTCCCTATAAAAATCCCCAGGGTCAGATGGATTCTTAAGTGAATTCTATCAAACATTCAAAAACATTTAGTCCCAAAACTACATAAACTATCAGAAGTCTTTATTACAGTTTCTAGGGCAATTGAAAAGCAAAATATCTACAAGCAAATAAGGTGTCTCATAGCAAAAACCAAAACCAAAACCAAAACTAAACCAGAAATTGTACCAAGGAGAAAATTTTAAGAATGATTAGACTATTTGAATGTCCAGACCCAAAAAAGAGTTTGGATATCATATTTTAAGCAAACTTGATAAAAAAAAAAACTTTTCAGAGATCTTAGAACCAGAACAGAGTAGAAATAGAATTTTCCAGTCACCTCTTGAAAGAAACCCAAAAATGAAAATTTCCAGGACATCATAGCCAAAATCCAGAACTTTAAGTTTAAAAAATATACTGTAAACAGTTAGGAAAAGATAGTTTTAATATTGAGGAATATGTCAGGATTACACAAGATTTAGCAACAAACACCATAAAGGAGCAAAGAGCTTTGAAAACAATATTTCATAAGGCAAAGGACATGAAATTACAGGCAAGAAAAATTTACCCAGAAAAAAATAATTATAATGCTACAGAGGAGGAAACAGAAATTAAATTTTAATGAAATAGAGGACTTTAAGCATTCCTGTCTAAAAGACCAAAGCTTCATAGAAACTCTGAAGTTCAAACATAGGAGTTAAGAAAAAACATAAAAAGGTGACCATGAATGAATAATGAAAAGGGGCAAAACCAGGATAGACTGTTTACATATGGGGAGTAGATACATGTGTCTCCTCTGAACTTCATCAGCAACCTCTGAAACCTATTATCAATCTCAGAACCTTATCATCTGAGATCATGCAAGGAGTATAATTAGACAAGTTCTAAGAGTAGCCCTGTTATGTCTTGATGGTCCTAAGAGAAAAAGGGGGGGGGGGAAATATTGGGAAAGGGAATAAAGGTTAAGGAAAATTATCTCACATAATCAGGGTGCACAAGTAGACATCTATACAAAAAAAAAAAAAAAAAAGATGGGATAGGCAAGATCAACTGATACTTCAACCTCATGTTCATGTGAAGGGCCAACTACGATTTCAGAGGACTAATGATGAAATATGCTACCCACCTGTCGACAGAATGATAAAAGACTCAGAGTGCAGAATGAGACAAATTTTTTTTGGACATAGCTAATGTCCAAAAATTTGATTGATTATATATGATTATAACAGGTTTTATTTTTCTTTAGTTCTCAGAGGGAGAGGGTGAGAAGGTAAATTTTTGCTGCTTGAAAAAATAAAATGTACTTTTAGAAAAATCTTCCATCTGATACTTATCAGCTACATGACCTTCGGCTTCTCTGAGATAGTGTATGTAAAAGTACTTTTCGAACTTTAAGATGCCATGTAACTGTTAGCTCTCAGTATTCTTAATAGATCAATAACGTTACAGGAGATTATCATATCCTTCAAGGAGGAAAGACCATATTCATTTGATTATCAGTCTCTAAAAAAAAGATGAAAAATGGACTGGGAAGAAAGGTAGAAGTCTATGGAAGAGAAAAAAGTTGTCTAGACCTTGGTCCTGCCATGGTCAAGACAGAAGTCAGTAAATCTCTGGAAACCAGTTAATTATAAAGAGGTGAAAATCTTCAAGGGACTCTCAGTCAGGCCAGTTCTGCCCCAAAACTCACTCCAATTTTGAGTAACTGATCTTTCCCATTGAATTGAGAAGAATAGAAAAAGAGTAGCAAGGAAGGCCTTTGTTCTTGGACTTGTAGCTGGTGGGAAAAGCAGGTATTCATTATGGTATCCTTCAATAAACATTTCCAAACTTATAAAACTGTCATTTGAGTGTAGAGGGTTGATTAATGGAGTTTCCTAATCAATTTGTTAAGCTTACAATGTGATGAAGTTTCAGTTGGGGCTTGGTTGTATCTTACAATGGAGAGTATGAATTGACCCATTGATGCCTCCTGAAAGATATGTTTTATTGATGGAACTGCTTGTAAAACTCCTGATGGAACTGTGCTGGCCTGTTTAAAAAAAAAAAAGGAATCACCAGACTCTTTTGTTCCCTTTCTCTATTCTTAATCCAGTTGTCTCAGCAAAGCAAAGATTGAGCCTGGGTATTAGAGCCGAGGCTAGAGGTATGTGGAGTAGAGTTCCCCAGGATTAATTAATGGCTGTAGAAGAATCACACACTCTCAAGCATATGTTAACCATGGAGAATGGAACCTTGTGGTCAAATGCCTTCCAAATACCCTATTCTTAGTTAAATGTACAGCAGCAGCTGAGTCTGTCATGAAATATCAAAAGTGTCAGAAATCAGCCTGAACAGGCACACATGCTCTCAACTACATGGAAGAGAGTAAACATATGGGCCAAATACAGTAGGAGAGCAGATACAACCCATCACTAGCCCCATACACAAAAGCATTTTCACTAGGTAGAACCTACCAGAGTTTCTGCCCCTCTCCTTTAAGCTTTCTAGAATCCACTTCAGCCTCCACACCACAATGAGTCATTGGAGATGCACTTTTGTGAAATCTTCAATAAGACAAACTCTCTAAAAGGTTTCATACATTACCTGGCACACTGATGTACTTTCAAACAATAAATTGCATTAGAGGAGGTGGGGTGACTCACCAGCTGACAAGGATAAGGGAATAAAATGCTATTCACTGAAACTCATTTAGAATAGGATATAATTAGTTTTTGACTCTGACAAAAGGTAACACAGGCAGTCCAGATAGTCACTAGAAGAAAAATAGAGCAGTGGTTACAGTGTAAGAAACAGGCCTGCATTTTCTGACTGAAGCAGATTAGTTAAACCAAATGTGTTAATAAATATTTCCATAGCAAGAGAAGAGCCATGTGGCTTCATGCTTTAGCTTAGTAAGGATAGAGAGAAAGCACCAAAGTTCCTTTCATGATCTCCATATAAGTATACTAGAAATGAATTGACATGAGCAATTACAGCCAATCAACTGAGTCATCCATCCATCTCTAGTGTTGAGAGCCTTGAAGACTGAAACTTTAGCATTCAGAGGAAGAATAGCATTGGACTCAGTTCTTGTCTCTCAGTACAATTTATTCTAGCAGGGACTTGAACACGTTAACTTAAGTTTTATGGAATATTAGGTAGTCAGCTCCTAAAAAGTAGCCAACTAAGCAGCTAGGTGGCACCCTGGATAGAGTGCAGGGTCTGGACAAGTTGCTTAACCTTTTTGGTCTCAGTTTCCTCATCTGTAAAATGAACTGTAGAAGGCAATAGCAAACCAAGAAAATCTTAAATGGGGCCACAGAATCAGACATTACTAAAACAACTGAACAACAACAAAATTACCCAGGTTTGGGGATGGGCTCACAGATGGTGAAACAGCATTAGGTTCAAAATATTTTTTTGAATATTTATTTGAAAATAATCATAGTTTATAGATTTAAAGCTAGAAGGGACCTTAGAGAAATTCTACAGTGGATATGATTTACTTTTATAAGAACAATAATGTAACCTGGAGCTCAACGCCAAGACATTTGCATAAGGCTCTTCTCTCTGCTGGAGAGGATTGTGGCTGAGTGTCTGTTTAAGGTGTTGGAGTTGGTAAGAACTTAGGAAAGGAGGGCTATTTTTCTGACTTATGGCCAAACAAAATTAGTAAAGAAAACTTTCTAATAATTAGAGCTATGCAAAAGCAGAATGGGCTGCCTTGGAAGCTAATGCGTACCCCTCTATTAGAGATCTTCAGACAAAAGCCAAATGTCTACTTGTCACATATGTTGTTAAAGGAACTATTTTTCAGATACAGGTTGGACTAGGCAGCTCTTAAAGGGCCTTCCAACTCTAAAATTCTGTGATTAGATTATGATTCTGTAATTATGACACTACCTTATCTTCTGTTCACCATTAGGGATAAAGGAAATTACAATCTTGCTAGCAGTAACAGGATAGCTAATAGTGGCTATTAGGGCCATAAGAAAGATACTGTTATCCTAAAACAGAAGCAACATCAGTGCTAGGATACCTGTTCTAGGTTTAATCACATCTTTTCTTCCCTTATCTGCTGATATCTATACTCTTAAAAATGTCTCTTTCAATTAGGAAGATTACTTCCTTCCTTAAAAATGACTCATATGCTCTTCCTTCCAAGTTCTAGGTAATAGCATTTTTCTTGCTTTGAAAGCCTTTTTCAGAAGCCTTTCCAATGAGATCAGAGGTGAAGCAAGGAATTCCATTATCACCACTATCATTTAATATTGTACTAAAAATACAAGCTTTAGCAATAAGAGAAGAAAAAAATTGAAGGAATTAAAGCAGGCAACAAAGCAATTAAACTACTCCTCCTTTTAGATGATATGATGATATACTTAGAGAACGAATTTAAAAACTAGTTGAAATAATTAGTAACTTTTAAAAAGCTGCAGAATACAAAATACCAACAAAATCAAGTGGCAAGAAATAGAAAGAGAATCTACTTACAATAACTCTAGAAAATATAAAATACCTGAGAATATACCTGCCAAAGCAAACACAGGAATTATATGAAGACAACTATAAAACACTTTTCACACAAATGAAGTCAGATCTAAACAGCTGGAAAAATATTAATTGCTCCTAGATAGGCCAAGCTAAAATAATTAAAATGGCAATTCTACCTAAATTAATTTACTATTTCAGGGCCAATCAATCTATGAAAAAATTATTTTATAGAACTAGAAAAAATAATAACAAAATTCATCTAGAAGAACAAAAAGGTCAAGAATATCAAAAGAATTTTTAAAAATGTGAAAGAAGAACTATACTATAAAGCAGTAACCATCAAAACAATCTAGTATTGGTTAAGAAATAGAATGGTGGATCAAAAGAATAGATTAGATACAAAAAATACAGAGATAAATGACCTTAGTAATCTAGTGTTTGACAAACTGAAGGACACCAACTTTTGGGATAAGAACTCACTATTTGACAAAAAGTGCTGGGGAAAATTGGAAAACAGTATAGGAAAAATCAGGTCTAGATCAACATCTTCCACCCTATACCAAGATAAATTCAAAATGAGTAAATGACTTAAATATAGGGAATTAAATCACAAATAAATTAGGTGAACATAGAATAGCATACCTGTCAGATCTATAGGAAAGAAAGAAATTTAAGACCAAGCAAGAGATAAAGAATATTACAAAATGTAAAAGGAATGATTTTGATTACATCAAACTAAAAAGATTTTATACAAACAAAACCAATGTAGCCAAAATTAGAAGGAAAGCAACAAATTGGGAAAAAATCTTTATAACAAAACTCTCTGCCAAAGGTTTAATTCCCCAAATATATATGGAACTAAGTCAAATTTACAAAAAATCAAGCCATTCTCCAATCGACAAATGGTCAAGGGATATGAAAAGGCAGTTCTCAGATGAAGAAATCAAAACCATCAATAAGCACATGAAAAAGTGTTTGAAATCCCTCTTGATTAGAGAAATGCAAATCATAACCTTACACCTAGCATATTGGTCAATATGGCAGCAAAGGAAAGTGATAAATGTTGGAGGGGATGTAGCAAAATTGGGAAACTAATACATTGCTGGTGGAGTTGTGAATTGGTCCAACCATTCTGTAGAGCAATTTAAAATTATGCGTGAAGGGCTTTAAAAGACTGCCTACCTTTTGATCCAGCCATGTCACTGCTGGGTTTGTACTCCAAAGAGATAATAAGGAAAAATACTTATACAAACATATATATAGCCATGCTCTTTGTGGTGGCAAAAAAATTGGAAAATGAGGGGATGTCCATAGATTAGAGAATGGCTGAACAAATTGTAGTATCTGATGGTGACGAAATACTATTCTGCTAAAAGGAATAATGAACTGGAGGAATTCCATGTGAACTAGAACGACCTCCAGGAATTGATGCAGAACAAAAGGAACAGAACCAGGAGAACATTGTACACAGAGACTGATATATTGTGGCACAATTGAATGTAACAGACTTTTCTACTGGCAGCAATGCAATGATCCAGGACAATCCAGAGGAACTTATGACAAAGAACACTATCCACATCCAAAGAAAGAACTGTGGGAGTAGAAATTCAGAAGAAAAATATATGATCAATCACATGGTTTGATGGGGATATGATGGGGGTTTTGACATTAAAAGATCACTCTATTGCAAATATGAATAATATATAAATAGGTTTTGAACATATATAATCAGTGGAATCATTTGTCAGCCCCAGGAGTGAGGAAGAAAGAGGGATGGGAAAAATCATGAATCACGTAACCATGGAAAAATATTCTAAATAAATAATTTTTTAAACTCCTGGGAAAACTGGAAAACAGTTTGGCAGAAACTAGGCATAGATCAATATCTCATGCTGAGATAAGATAAAAAATGGTAATGATTTAGATATAAAGGGTGATACTACAAGTAAATTAGGTGAACATAGAATAGTTTACCTGTCAGATCTATGGAGAACAGAAGAATTTATGACCAAGTGATAGAGAGCAATACAAGATATAAAATGAATGGTTTTGATTTTATTAAGTTTAAAAGTTTTTTGTACAAACAAACCTATGTAAGCAAGATTGGAGGGGAAACAACAAACTGGGGGAAATTTTTTATAGCAAAACTCTCTGATAAAAGTCTAATTTCTCAAATTTACAAGACTACAAATTATTCCCAAATTGACAAATGGTCAAAGGAGATGAATAAGCAGCTTTCAGATGGAAAAAAAATCAAAGCAATCAATAATCATATAGTGAAATAGTGAAAATATCAGAATCAGGAAAACATTGTATATAATAATAGCAATATTGTACAATGATCAACTGTAAAAGACTTAGCTACTCTCAACAGTACAATTATCCAGGATAATTCTAAAGGACTGTGGTAAAGAATGCTATCTGTCTCCTGAGGAAAATGGTTGGAGTCGAAATGCAGATCAAAGTATACAATTTTTCACATTAATTTATTTATATTTTTATTTCAGAGATTTGGTTTTATATGAGTATTCTCTTACAACAATGACCAATATGGATCTATATTTTGCATGATAATACACATATTAGATCAAATTGCTTTCTATCTCTTATGGGGGAGAGAAAGAAAATGATTTGGATATTATAATTTTGGAAAATGTATGATGAAAATTCTTATTGCATGTATTTGGAAAAATAAAATATCTTAAAAATAAAAAAGAAAGACTTCATCTCTTTAATAATGGGGGGGGGGCAGCTGGGTAGCTCAGTGGATTGAGAGTCAGGCCTAGAGATGGGAGGTCCTAGGTTCAAAGCCGGCCTCATACACTTCCCAGCTGTGTGACCCTGGGCAAGTCACTTGACCCCCATTGCCCACCCTTACCACTCTTCTACCTAGGAGCCAATATACAAAAGTTAAGGGTTTAAAAAAAAATTTTTTTTAATTTTGTGTGTGTGTGTGTGTGTGTGTGTGTGTGTGTGTGTGTGCCACTCACCACCTCCATGAAGCCTTCCTTCTAAGGATAACTTCATCCAGCTTCAACCACTCAAATCACTTTAGCATCTCACTATTCATTTTTTAAACAGCTATAATGTTAGATGTGTTGATGTTTTTTTGTTTTTTATGTATATGACAACCCACTATCTTCCCAAGTGTCTGACCCTACTGGACCAGAGTTGAAATAAATAAGAGACATTAAAAACTGAGGAAGAAGCAAAAGGCATTTTAATGCCTTCTTCTCAGCAGAAGAAGTATGCATCCAGGAGCCCCTCTCCTAAGGAGGGGAGCCCCTTAGTTACAGAAATAAGCCACCTTTTATTGTTTGAAAGATAAGGAAGAGAAAAAAAGGAAAAAGGAAAACAAAATTATTGCTTGAGGGACCGATGTAAAAGCAAATTTTTGACAGTAACTCCTTGGAGTGACTTTTGGGGTCTTGTGGAGAGGGGCTGATAACAGTTAACTTGTCTGAAAATCTCTGGAGCCCCCACTGATGAGATAATCATCATATCAGAAAAGGTTCCTATTATTGTTCTCAATCCAGGCCCTGTTCAACTGGTAGGTCCCCATTTCTCAAGCTTATCTTATAGTCCCAAAGGAATATTGTTATGTATCAGAAACCCCTGGAAAAAAATGGAAGTTTGACCAAATTGGATGAATTATTATATTTAGTATTCCTTTCACTCTCTCATATGTATGTTATACCTCTCATCAAAGCTGTAGCTAGGAATTCTTACACCTGGGGAAAGTTTATTTAGAGGAAGGGGAAGATTTATAAAGCAAACATTAATCACTCTTTGCCAACAAAGGGTGTCACACAACATGAATCAAAACAGTGTTTAAGTGGATAGAATAGATAGAATGCTGAATGGAGTCTGGATATACACAATTCAAATCTTCCAAGAGATACTTACTAGATGTGTATTCCTGGACAAGTCATGCAATTTCATACTTCCTTAGTTTCCTTATTTGTAAAATGGGGTTAATAATAATGTGATAATGAGATTAAATCTACCCTGCCCATCTTTAGATTTAATCACCAAAACATCTTCACTTAACTCACAAGTTGGATGGTCTGTGACCCATGTGTGCTAGAGTGAGTGACAAATCAGAATTTGCTGACTGCCTCCTGGGCAGTCCTAAGAAAAGCATCTGTTGTGATTGTACACATAAACTAAGAGGAAGGCACAGAAAGTGATGCAAAAGAAGCTCCTTTAAAAGAGAGCTCAGTGAGCTCAGCCCTCTCTTCTGGTTCATGAACAGGACTTAGAGGAGCTATGGAGCTGGTAAGACTGTTCTTAAACCTTTCCTTTGGAATTCCATGTGGTGAATGTAAAGACAGAATCTTCCTGAACTTCTCTTAAGGAACTTCCCTTTCAAAAGAGATTTTGTGACTGAAGCTTTTGCTTCATACGCCTCCAGGGCCTTAGAGCCTCAGCCCTCTGCTCAAGGCTTGGCCTTTTTCCAATTGAGAACTAGTTAGAACTGCTTGGGTTAAACCAGGGACCTAATAAAATTATTTAGTTTGTCAGGTAAAATACCTTACCTTATCCTCTCTCTAAATTTCTTAATTTCTCTTTCTCTTCTCATTTGTAAATAAACTTCCATAAAAGTCATTTTGACTTGAGGTTATTCTTTAATTGGGAATTGATAATTATTCAATTCCCTGGCAACCAAACCTTTTAATATTCAACCTATCCAAAACCCCTTTTTATCCCTTACAATAGCGCCTTACTCCCAGAGTTGCTGTGAGGAATAAATGAGATAATATCGTAAAGTATTTTGCAAACTTTGAGGTACTATATGTGAGAATTTATTTTTCATATACTGTATTAATTCCTATGTATTAGGGAGAATTTCTATGTATTCCTATAATTGGGATCTGGGTCAGAGATACAATCAAGTCTGTTGCTTCTTGCATTTCCTTTATCTTTGGGAATCCTAAGGAATGTCTTCCTTTCTTACAGAATTTAGTTAATAAATGAAAGGGACTAGAATTCTTTTCCTGTGTATGTGACCTTTCCACCAATGAGGAAGGGATGGGGTGGATAGATTGATGATCCACCTCCTAATTAGCTATCACCAATTAAATGTGTCTTGGAATGGTCAAGTAAGGGGCTCCTAAAAATCTATTTATGAGACTGTCTGACCCAGCTCAGATCATCCCTGGTTGCAAGACAGCCATAGAGACCTATGTCACTTTATCAGTTAGGATGTTGTCCTAATCAATAAACCTGATACAATCAATAAATTTATATTCTTACCCAGAAATCATTCTCTTGAGATAATTTTAATCATAACATATATAAATGCTAGTTATTATTATTGTTGTTGTTGCTTTTTTTTGTTTACACTATTTTATTCCCCCAGAAGGTAACAGTTGCATTTGGAGTCAGAAGACCAGAATTTGTATTCCTATTGTTGATACTTAATATCTGTGTCTTGAATTTGATGGCTCTTAGAGATGCTTCCAACTTTTAACTTTCTATGATTTTATAATGATTCTATGGTTCTAGCCCTGTCTCTCCTTCTGTCTACCAGTAGGGATGAAGAAGACGACAATCCTGACCTTGAACCAAATAACTTCACTCTCTGGATAATCAGTTTTCTGGTCTTTAAAATAAAGAGTTGAACTAGTTTATCTTTAAGATATCACTTAGTTTTAAATCTATAAACCTGAGGCGCTAATAGCTAACATAGTATCTATGTTCCAACTTCTCAAACAAGGAATAATATAATTATCTTACATGGTGGGATGTCCTTTGTGTCACCTTCTCTGTCACCAGAAATCAGAATAAGAGAGGAAATATTTGAAAGAAATTGGTCCAAGGAGAAACTATAGTGTGGGGCCTTGGGAACAGTAGGGCCAAAAGCCTGGTGAGGGAACAGGAGGGCAGTTACTTGAAATAGTTTCTCTGACCTCTACCCATTGTTCCCAGAATCTCAGAGCTTGGCTCTGTGTGTAGTGTGTGTAGTGTGTGTGTGTGTGTGTGTGTGTGTGTGTGTGTGTGTGTGTGTGTGAGAGAGAGAGAGAGAGACAGACAGACAGACAGACAGACACTCTGGGTGGTGGCCATAAAAGCATTGTCTCCCTTGGCCTGATTAAAGATGTGTTCTTTTGTAACTGCTTTGGTGGTTCTGTGTTTTTCCAGATTGACACCCCAAAGTATCTAATGTAGCAAAGTAAGGATAGCAACATGATGGAGACTGCCAGCTCCTTTCATAAATGCTTCTCCCCAGTCTCTTCTTCAGCAATCTGAAGTAGGGTTGGCCTCTTCCATATTCTCTTTCTTGAAGCTGGAAGCCAGAAGTACCAGAAATCCAAAGAGACTTAGCAACTTGAAGAAAGGCCCTT
This sequence comes from Gracilinanus agilis, assembly GCF_016433145.1. Classification (NCBI taxonomy): domain Eukaryota; kingdom Metazoa; phylum Chordata; class Mammalia; order Didelphimorphia; family Didelphidae; genus Gracilinanus; species Gracilinanus agilis. The sequence continues at coordinate 523,867,249 of NC_058130.1, forward strand.
ATTAGGCCCCTATTTTTGAAAAGATACCTAATTCCTACTTGTTTTTAATTTCCTATTTTATCTTTCCCATGTACTTATAACCAAAGCTGTGAAGTTAGAGTAGTGGGAAGCTCAGTGTTTCTCCTTCCTCAAAATTAAAAAAATATATATATTTTCCCTCACTGCTCATTCTATTATATATTATTATAAGAAATAGAAAAGTCACCATGATCATTACAGAAGCAGTATAGTAAAAGTCTAAAGGTTAAAAAAAAAAAAAAGGCAGAATTCCTCAAAGTAGAACACCAAAGGTATATCTTATGGAAATAGGACTGGCTGTGGAGTCAAAGAATCAGGTTTGAATTCCAGGTCTGCCAATGCCTCATTCTAAGACCTTGGGGAAGTCACTTATCCCCCATGGGTCTCAGGTTCCCTGTGTGTAAAATGAGGTACTAAATGACCTCCAAGAGCCCTGCCAATTCTAAATATATGATTCCACGGACAAAATAATGATAAGATTTAAAACCTTTTTCTATGACCTTCAGATAATCTTGCCCATTTTTATTGTCATAGTTGTTTACTGACTTATTCATCCCCCCTTGAAGCTACACTTAAACACCTGCCTTAAGTTCAGCAGGTGACTCCCAACTGAGTATATCTCTGTTGCAGATGCCCTCTCTACTGGAAGAGAAATAAAACCAGCTGGCTGCTTTGTAATCTCATTCAGTCTTGGGGCTGGGGGGTTGGGGGGGGGGGGTTGAGTCCGTAGGCTCAAGTCCCACACACTAATGTGCTATTGTTAGAGTTGTAATTAATCCTACCATTCTGGAGAATAACTGTGCCTATCCTTTGACCTAGCAAAACCAATACCAGATCTGTGATCCCAAGAAAATTTTGTAAAAAGGAAAAGGACCTATATGTACAAAAATATTTATAGCAGCTCTTTTTGTAGTGGCAAAGAACTAGAAATCAAGGGTATGCCCCTCAATTGGGGAATGGCAAAACAGGTTATGATATATGATTGTGATAGAATATTATTAGGCTATGAGCAATGATGAGCAGGATAGTTTCAAAAAAACCTGGGAAGACTTACACGAACTCATGAAAAGTGATGTGAGCAGTACCAGGAGAACTTTGTGCTCAGTAACAGCAAGATTGTAAGGAAGATCAGCTGTGAAAGACTTAGCTCTTCTGATCAAGACAATGATCCAAAACAATTCCAAAGGTCCCAAGATAAAAAATGCTATCCACCTCCAGAGATAGAACTGATGAATTCTGAGTACAAACTGAAGCATCCTTCTTTCTGCTCTCTTTGTTATTTTGTTTTATGTTTGTATTTTCTTTGCAACATGGCTAATATGGAAATGTTTTGCATAACTTTGCATGGGTAATTGATACCAAATTGCTTACCTTATCAAGGAGGGGAAGGGGCAGATGGGAATTTGGAACTCAAAATATTTTCAAATGATTGTTTTAAAATTTTGCATGTAATTGGGAAATACTTAATGATATAAACAAAAATAATTTTTAAACAGGGCTTTTTGACATACAGTTTTCCCAAAAAAAGTAAAAAAAAACAAAAATCAAACATTTTTCTTTTGGCCTCTTATGCCCAAAAGACTAATGGTTCACAATGCCCTGCAAAACAACAAAGAAGTACCAGACAGTGTATATTAGAATGTCCTTTAATTTAACTCACATGTATTGGAAGCACTATCATGACAGGGAGCAGTAGGTTTGAGCAGCCTCTAAAAAGTAGGGAGGAGAAAATTAACGCAAAGTTGATTTTGAAGGAGAAGATTAAAAACTAAAACATACCTGCAGGGAAGTTAATTGCTTAACCTCAGTGTTTTCTAGCCATTTACCATTATCCATCAAATCAAATATTAACCAACAATTTTAATATTTTAAGATATTAGTCCCCTGTGGATTAAATTCATTTTCATGACACTATTACTTAGAAACTTAAGTTGCATGCCTAGCTTTCCTCTTACATTAAAAATTCTATGGCAGCCAGAATTTCATGTTTTATTCCTGTTCCTTTCCCTATCCCCTCTGTTGTTTTATTTCAGAACCCCCCTTTCATCCTTCCTCTGGAAATATGCTGCTATAAGAACTAAAGATCTCAGGTTGGCAGAGAGGACTGAAAGGTCATTGAAGCCAACACTCATTCATCTTTATAATTGAGGATATTGATGCACGAAGAAATGAGGTGATTTGCCAAAGTCAACTAGATAAGTGGTAGATTGGGATTTGAACCTGCATCCTCTCATTCTAAATCTATGCTACTTCAGAGTTCTACCAAATGCAGTTCCCTACTACACAAAGATATGGCCAAAACATCCATAGCCTTCAATAATAATGGCTCTCTCTTCCCCAAGGTGAATATTCTTTGGCAAATTCTTATCTAACTTCTTGGAAACTCTACCACTATCTTCATTCTACAATTTTACAGTACCTTTAGATACATCAGATTCAGTTCAAAACTCCCAAGTTTCACTTTGCTAAATAATATTTCTGTGTCTTTTAGAAGATGGTTTAATCAAATTGGCTTCTAATATTTTTAATCCCAAAAGAACAAGCTAGATGAGTCTCTAAAGGGACAATAGGAAATTTTAGAGGAAGAGCAAATATATTATATAGAAGTTAAACTATGTTTGAAGAAAAAAATCAGTATTCTTTTTTTGGCACAAGTGGGACAGACATGAATTTATTAATTAAATTATTCTAATTCTAGTCTAGGTATTTATGCTTAAAGAGAAATCTGAAAAGGGATAGGAATTCAGCCTGCATTTCAAAATCTCTCCCTGACACAAACCATTTCCACTCACAATTTATGTATTATTAAAATAAAATTTTAAAAAAAGTACAGGTATGTGGCACAGTGAATAATGTACTTGGGCTTGGAATCGGGAATGCTTTTCTTCATGAGTTCAAATCTGGCCACAAACTTATTAGCTGTGTGATGCTAGGCAAGTCACTAAACCCTGTTGGCCTCAGTTTCTTCACTTATAAAATGAACTAGAGAAAGAAATGACAAATCACTCCAGTATCTCTGCCAAGAAAACCCCAAATGAGATCACAAAGAGTCAGATATGACTAAAACAGTTCAACAACAAGAAAAAGACAGAATTCCAAAATAATATAAGAGCTCAGGTCAAAATCACTTAAAGTGTTGATTCATCAGAAAGTCACTTAAAATGTCCTGGTTCCTGATGAATCATCTTCCAAGATTAGAGATATGTAATTATTTTAACCTGTTTGAGGTGTTCCCCACTCAATTATGAAAATAATACAACCCTAGGTTCAAACTTGGAATATTTACATAAGACATTTTTCATTCATGGAATGATTAACTCGATATAGCATGCTTGTATGAGGGACAAGATTGGCGCCAGAACTTAGTTCAAGACAGAAGCTTTTTTTCTTTTCTGTTTCAGAAAGGATATATGGAGATTAAGACCTTTTTTAAGGAGAAGCCCAGTGAAAAAGAAACTAGACCAGAGAGCAGACATGTAGAGGAAAATAAGCTCCCTACCATGTCCCTGATTTCCAGCTTAACTCCCTAGAAGTTTCAGGGAATTTACTCTTGGGTGAAATTGAGCTGTCTCTCTATTTCTGTTTTTCCCTTTCTAAGATGTAGCACCCAGTGAGGAAAGCTCATCCACTCTATATTTTCCAATATACTCTAATATTTATAACTTCTCTGATTCATATTTGCTATTTGGAGAAATGGGTTTACTTGCTATTTACTATTTATGATGGTCTTTGTGAAATTAGCATTGGTGGGAAAGGATAAAACCTTTTAATATAACAGTGATGGCAAACCTATGGCACAGGTGAAGATGGCATGCAGAGCACTCTCTATGGACATGCACTGCCTCCAAACCCCTCACCCCCCAGCCAGAGTTTATTACTAGAAAGGCAGAAGGACTTGGGAGGAGCTGCTCCCTTTTTCCTCTCCATCACACCTGATGACATTTTTTCACATCACCTGCCCCTCTGCCCAGTAGCCCAATGGGAGACTTTTTCACTCCCCTGTGAGGGGTAAGGTGGAGGGGTGGGCACAGCACTCAGTTTTGGGGGGAGGGGGAGGGGAGGGGTAAGGCCCAGCATTCCATCTCTAAAAGGTTTGCCACCACTGGAATATAAACTTGAAGCATTCCTTTATCTCTAAAGGACAGGTACCAGGAAAATGGCACAAACCTAAGAAGGAAATTATGCCCCCAAAATTAGCAATATTTAGAAAGTGGATAGATATCATTTTCATCCAGTACTATGTCTCACAGGAGACCAGAGCAGCCAGTCTTATTGCCACATATCCTGCTTCTCTCCAGGAAGGAATCAAAGGATTCCAATGGAAAGAGATAGGTAGGATTCCTGAAATACCTATGTGACATCCTCATGAGTCACATTTAGACAGACTCATATGGATGGAATGGGGGTGCAGAATCCCCTGGACACCTCAAGTCTCCAGAGGAACCCAGGGTCAGAAAGAGTACATGAAGAAGACAGCTGGGTAGCTCAGTGGATTGAGAACCAGGCCTAGAGATGGGAGGTCCTAAGTTCAAATCTGGTCTCAGACACTTCCCAGCTGTGTGACCCTGGGCAAGTCACTTGACCCCCATTGCCTACCCTTACCACTCTTCTGCCTTGGAGCCAATATACAGTATTGACTCCAAGATGGAAGGAAGGAAGGAAGGAAGGAAGGAAGGAAGGAAGGAAGGAAGGAAGGAAGGAAGGAA